>NC_081182.1:111946852-112051205 GCF_029867415.1 Vicia villosa | reverse complement strand
CTCTCACACGTTCAAAATCAAACACGAAGTTCCAACTAAAATCAAAAGTGGAATTCAAAAAAAGCACAAATTCCACTAGAAATGATGCGGAAATGAACAGACCGCTCAAACGCGCATAAATCAACAAACAACAAACACAAATCATCAATGATTTGACCAAGATCAGAAATTTTAAAATCCAAAATGGAAGAGCCTGATCCGAACTTATTTCATAGATTCTGGTAAAATTGTCTATGTAATTACACTTAAAATTATGATGCGAATTGATCTGGGCTATCATTTGCTTGAAAAAGGTTCTAATCATGATTTATAGGTTAGAGTTCATGAATGTTCATGAACATTCATGAGTTCAAGAACCCTATAATCCCATAAATGCCCAATTCAGCATGATTTCTAGAAATTAATTTAGGGATTACATGCGCTAGGTGTGCGGAAATATGATTACCCAAAGAAATCACAACAACGGTGAGGATTAGATATTGCCTAAATGAAAATTCGTCAAGAACATGATGAAGATTTCTACCAGCAAATACAGATTCCGACAAGTCTCTGATCTGGAAAGGTGCGTTTTCCATTTTTCTTTACATATTCTAACTCCTCTTAACCTCCTCTATATTTTTTTGATATAATTGACTTGATTTGAATAACTTGAGTGTTTAGGGTGTTTATGGCAGGTGTTTGTGATGTGCAATGATGCTAGGTGAAGATCAAAGAACAAGAATATGAATTGGATCGAGGTGGAAGGTTTTAGTGCAAAATTTTCAAAGTTTCTTCAAGGTGAAGAAACTTGAATTTGGGAGATGAATTTGATGCAGGGTTTTGGCTAGGCTAGTAGTGCTTGTTGTTGTTATTTGTTGATAGAAATGACTTGATTTATAGGCTAGAAACTAGGTTAAAGGTTAGTATAGATACTATGTGAAAATGTACAAAGTGTGATAAAAATTTGGATGTAATTTGATGGAATTTAAAATGAATTTGAATTTGAATTGAAATTTCTTTGAATTGCAATCTCAAATTATGCTGAAACGTGTGAAAATGGTTACAAATTGGATGATCTATAGATGTATAATCATGAAAATGTAGTTAGGCAAAACAAGTGTCATCAAACTTTGTCTTTTAGTGCTAAAATATTTACTTTTACTTCACGATGCAGTATGATGATGATTAAATGATAATTGGATTTTGTCTTTTGTGAATTTTCTCTTCTCATTTAATTATATTATTTTCGGTATTTTGTGGACATGATGAATGATGATGAATTACTCCCTCCGTCCCATAATGAGTGACCCATTTAGAATAAAATGATGTCCCAAAATGAATGAGTCGTTTCAATTTTTAATACACTTTTCCAATTCTACCCTCTAATTAATAAAATTTTCACCATTTCCAATACATGATAAGGGTATTATAGTAAAAACTCTATTCTCTCTCTTACTTTTATACACTTTTCTTAATTTGTGTGAAATGGTGGGTTGGGTCACTCATTGTGGGACGGAGGGAGTAAAATGAACGAGCCACTTTAAATTTCGGGAACTTAATCATTTTCTTATTCATTTTTGTTGGACGGAGGGAGTAAAATGATGCAAAATGCATATAATGAATGAGGTGAATTAATTTGAAATGATGCTCATGAGTTAAGTTATTCAAATGGACCAAATGTTGAATTTTGTTTGATTTTACTCCTTAATGCATGAAAATTTGATAAGGATGAAGATGAGATGATGTTTGAACATGATGAAATGTGACAAACGGATAAAAAAGTTTGATAAATGGGCCATTGCTAGAGGACCTCCCATCTTAGCACTAGATGGAATTGAAATGTCCATGGCTAATGAGATCAAAATAAACTTGGGAAAAAATTAGGGTGTGACAATTGTACATGTGCATGATCCACATCCTACACCCAAACTAGATGTTGCTATACTGATATTTTTTTGGGAGGCCCCAATTACATTTCATTATTTCCTCTTTATGCACACCATATTCCTAGGTATATGTGGGAAGTAAAGGTATCATAAATGTTTAATTACTCTTTTAAACATCTATTTTATACAAATTATATTGTTCAGCATTGGCATATTTATTTTTGCAGTACCGTGACACACTGAAGTATATAAGCCCTGCAAGAAAGACAACAAAGATGCTCCAACCACAAGAATCTTGGTTTCAGGATGTATTGGATCTATTTGGACTGAAAATCTTTGGTAGGACATGATATTTTTATATTGACCATGATCTTTTGTCGATATGTGGTTAGAGATGACATACAGAGAGGTCGTCATTTCATCTTCTGATTGGTGAGATGAGTATCACCCCTGATGATGTATCATGGTGACAAAATTATTAGTTGATGCAGGTGAATCTAAAAAAGAAATATTTGATACTAGATGGTGTCATGTCTCATTTTTATTCTAATAGAAAAATATATTGCCAACCTTATACAGTGTGCATTAAAGGCATACTTTCTGATTTTAGTTGGAACAAGCATTTTTCCTGGACAAAAGTGAAACCCATGTCTATGTTGTCTACCTTAAACACTTAATAGACTTAGAGTGAATTCATGAGTATAATAGAGGAAAAACTTTTTACGTTTACGTGTACTCTAAATTAGTTTAAGGTAGTAAATGTAGGATGTAACACCCTTCTAAACCCCGCGGAAATTAATAAAATAATTCAGAGTAAAACATGAAAACAAGGGTGCCACAATTCAATTTAAAACAATTATCATAAATCGATTGTCATGCTTCACTTAGGGACAAAATCATCAATTTAACAAAATCATGTTTCTACACAACGGAACATTAATCAACAGATAAGCATAACATCATCTATGCAATATCTCACAAAATTAATCCGATAACAACAAAAATAGAGTATCATCATAAACTCTAAACTAGCGTTCCCCCAGTGTTACAATATCAGAGCATGACACCGACGCTATACTTAAACAAATTGGCCTATGAGCTATCCTCACCAAAGCCAAAGCCGCTACTCGCCAGCCTGAAAATGTCAACAGTAAGGGTGAGTCTCATTCAAATTAACAAATGTTATTGAATCATAAATAATAACACATCATAGTTACATCATTCACCCAATTGTTTCATAAACAGACATTCAGACAAGTTTCATCATCACAAAACAATCCACCAACACATCATCAATATTTATAACACTGGAATACATCCAATCATGTTATAAAAGTCATGCATATGAATGCAACTGACACTATGCATGTGGTACCAACATCATCAAATGGGAATAACCCATGACCGATCCAACATCATCAAGATACGACCCTGCCAGCACAGATTCCACACAATGGGAATCATGCCCTTCACTGATCCAACACATCATCATGGATACAACATCAACAATGAATATGAATGAATGCAAACATATATGAAACATACTTATATCATCGTCTAGTCTATGAGTAACATCATCTAATACTCAAATCATCATCATCATCATCATCATCAAAGTATGTTTATATACATTAGCATCATTCAAATACAATCAATCAATCATCATCATCAATAAAAAATAACATACATGTATCCACATCATTCCAAAAACAATCAATCATCATCATACAATTCTCAACAATCATCACCTAATAATGTTTTTCAAAACAACATCTTATATTGTCACATTTCATCATATATGTCAACAATACGTCATTCATCAAACTAACAAAATATTCACATCATACTCATATCCTCGCATAGGATGTCTCATAAGCTTCTTCATACAATTCAAACAAATCGTCATACGACTCATATTTTAAACACAGCATACATCGTCATGTCTTATCATATATATCCACAACACGTCATACATCAAAACAAGCAAATGATGATAAAATAAATTCAAGATGCTGCTCATTTCATTATTATAACACAAAGAATATTTCATAAGCTTCATCCTGCTCGAAACGGTACTTAAAACAGGCCAACGGTTCAAAAGTTATGCATCTTTAAACTTTCCAAAATCACTAGCAGCACGCGGCGCCACACAATGTTCGCGACGCGCTGCCAGGAAACGACGCCTTCGCGGCGCCAACAAGGGACGCGGCGCGAGCTGAGTAAAATAATTTTCCTTAAGCTTTCTGCCAAGCAGTTCGCGGCGCCAACACATGGACGCGGCGCGAACTGGCGATTTCACAGATTCTCAATCGCAAAATGACGGCATACGAACTTGAATCCCAAATTCCTCAACCTTGACCAAATCGATTCAAGTTGATCAAACACCACAAAACAGCCACACAACATATATCATACACACATATAACATATATTATGCATCATCAAACATCATACAACACCAAATTCATGGAGATTCATCAAAACAGATAATTATCAACAAACATCCCCAAAATCCCAACTCTATCATACGACTCAATTGACATGAAATAATATATCTATATCAGTCCTATTATTTCATAACCCGATAATAGATGTTAATCGGAAGAGTTCCCCCTTACCTTAGCCAAGAATCTGGACTTTTCCCCTTCTTCTTCATCAAACCCGTAAGCCCTTTTCCCTCAAATTCAGCAAGAATCTCCCATCTTCAAACTCGCTTATATCCCTCATCGAGAACCTCCCTGACACGAATTAATATATCAAATCGAAGGAAATTTCGTGTAGAATCCGAATCTTCGAGAATTACCTGATTTGGAGTTACGAGCCGAGAGTTATGATCCATTTTGTGAAGGCTGCACCATGAATACGAAAATGGCTTTTGTATATGAGTTCTTCTTCTCTCCCTCTTAGGTCTTTCTCCTCTCTTTCTCAATTTTCTCTTATTTTCTTGTTTTATCAAAACATAACATAATTTAGTAATGGGCTTCTTCACACTAACACCCCCACATTACTAACTCCACCAATGGCCCAACACTACATTTTATTATTTCTTCCCCACATAATTCCAATAAAATGCTAATTCAAATTAATTAATTTAAAACTTAATTAAATTAATTAAATAATAAATTTTGGGATGTTACAACTCTCCCCCACTAAAAGAGTTTTCGTCCTCGAAAACATCCTTCAATCAAAGAGTTCCGGATAAGAGTCTTTTATCTGGCTCTCCGGTTCCCAAGTAACATTTCCATCAGTCAATCCTCAAAATCCATCTGACATAACCAACAGGAAACACATCTCACACATTCAATCTCAGCTCTTACGTCGCATTTGACTACCCAAAGGTGTACTACTCGTTATACCTCTAAAAGGTTAATAACAATAGAACATTAAGGTACAACCCATTCAATACACCCAATAACTGAATAATATAATTACGCAACCATGGTATGATCACATTGATCAACACTGCAGTAATGCATTCCATCTACCAAACATACCAACCTTAGACACACTCTTCCATCTGAGCGATAAAATAATACTTACACTTTTTACCAACTGCTTCCTTCAAGAAACTCAATACTCATATTCCTTTACCATTGAATTCCAATTATCTGACTCCTCTTAAGTCACACCATCAATTATCCAACACTTTACATCCTGCTTTCACTACACTACTCTGATTACTCATTATAGTCATCTATACCAATTAGATTTCTGAGTTATACCCAACTCTGGTCCTCTTTACTCATTCGTTCAAGAATCATTCTTTACCATCCATGGTACTAGTCCACCACTCATCAATACTTCTCGAACTCAAAAACAAATTCCTGATTTACTTCACCTATTAAACATTCCAACCATCGGAATGAGTGTACACAAGTAGTTATAATCACACTCATCAGCCTGGATATACCATTGCTTACATAATAGCTCAAACTGAATCTCACTCTTCTTTAAGAATTAAATCAACTTCGTCCTTCATAGAGTATAATTCCTCATTATATCTGGAATCCACAATATCACCTTAACAACGAAACAAAATTATTATAACATCATATAGTATCAACTCGTCATCTTAACTTTGCCAAATACATACCCGTTAACTATGTACAACCATAATAACATGTTCGTCATCTCGAAAATTATTCAAAAGAGTTCTAATTCTTCGATACGACATCATTACCTCCACTAGATTCTAAATCCAACATATAAATCAATACATATTCTCTATGTAGGCTTCCGACATATTAATTCCTCACTGTCCACGAATAGTACTTGCACACTACTCCACATCACACTTTCGCTGCGCGACTCTGATTACCCATCTTAAGTCATCATCCAATATATTGCACTCTTTCGTATTCACTTCTTCATAAGTTCACACAACATGGTGAGTGATTATTCTCACGGCTTAGTATTCCTCACATCTTAAACCATTAAGGTAACAAAACAAGCTCATCTCATTTATATGATTTCCGTCTACTATCAACAAGAGATTAAGGGTGATCAAGTCCTCAATTTGTCAATAGATAGCCGACAACCATATTTAAGCATAAACTGTCGTTACTACATAATAGTGTCCTTTCCGAGTTTGCACTCAAACTCATTAACATTGTCATAGTCCAATAATTCACTTTGAGTCTTTATAACTTGCACGCTTCCTTCTCATTGGATCTTGTCGGTGAGACACCAACGTCCAAACATTTTACACAATCCGCTTCATAGTCACTTAGCATCACACACTTGTTAAGTACTTCCGAACTTCATAATCACTAATATACTCGTACATTACTATTCATCTCGTTCCAATCAAATCCTCATTTTGGAAAAAGACCGTGACAACATTCATAACTCGTGGTTTTATTCTAAATCTGATGACATCTTTCGCGTTCAAGTATCATTCCACTTGAAATCTCAACAAAGTCTTCCTCACATCAATAGGTGTTAGAAATTCTCTACAATTCTTCTTTTATACCTATCGTTACTTTGGCATCACAATTACGACTTCAACTGTTCCCAAAGTTTATTCCACCCTTCCTACTAATTCACTCTTCACTAAAATCCATCGGCACTCAAATCATCTTTATTATCGAACATCTCATCATCCTATTCATCAACAACATGTTCCACTCAATTGTGTTTCAAACAATCGCGGTAGTAGGTATTCCTATTCAACAAGTTCCACGCTTCCTTAACCGAATTCAAAATATCTCCTCATAGTATCACCTCTACTGTATTTATAACTCTCTCATAAGGTAGAACATAATCTCTCTTCTTCGTAGGTTCAAACGGCACGTTGATCCGACACTCGGAACTTAAGATATGAATTTTCCAATTGTTGTCCGAAAATGCAACACTGACGCCATGCAGCGACACTCTATAGATATATCCAAAAATCCTCGATTGGTAAATTCAATTCTTAAAATTACTCCTCAACAAACCTTCTAATTATTCCTTCGATCCATTCAACACTGACACTGACATCCCGTGCAGTACAATAAACAAGTCTAGTTATAAGAACAAGAGTAACCGTAACTCCACCTCTTTCCAACGTCATCCTGTCACAATTAAATATGTTACAGCTGCTGCAACTATTTTTATAACAAAGTTCATCTCGTTAGCTTTCCGACGCTTCAAACGGAACTCAATTCCGATGTCCAGAACTCCAGTTATGAATTTTCGAAGTTCTGCAGTTATTCAGCAATTTTCCTGCGTTTTGCTTACGAAAATCTCACTCTAAAACTCATTCTCTTCAACTCGATCACATTCCAAACAGCCCCTTATCATATCTCTTTGCTTCCAAACATTCTTACAACTTGAGCAACACATTCCATCACCGAAGTTTGTTTTCTGAAACGTCACGACAGCAATCCTCTCTGCAAACTTGCAACTGAACCTCTTCCGAGACGCAAAGCTACTCAACTGACAACTTTGCAATACACCAGCAGAGCTGATACATTGCAATTTTCTAATTTTTCCTCTTCTACAAATAATCATCAATTACATCTATTCATTCTCCTTTAAGATGCTCCAACTTAATTACCAGCCAAGTCCTAATTCCAAGTCACCCTCGATTCGGAAAACAACAACTCCAACAATGCTTGCACTGTTGCCAACAACAGCCGACTGAATCAATCATCTTACAACTGAAACATAACTGAGAAGCGAAGCTTCTCCCCCACTTGTTTCAAACCAACTTCCACAATAAACAACCAAGTACCGACAGTGATTCACTCACATGTCGCGTACCAAGGGATAATATGCCGACAGTATTCGACTGTCGTGCAACTCAACTGACTCGACAATTGGCCGGACGGACCGACCTGCTCTGATACCACTATTGTAACACCCTTCTAAACCCCGCGGAAATTAATAAAATAATTCAGAGTAAAACATGAAAACAAGGGTGCCACAATTCAATTTAAAACAATTATCATAAATCGATTGTCATGCTTCACTTAGGGACAAAATCATCAATTTAACAAAATCATGTTTCTACACAACGGAACATTAATCAACAGATAAGCATAACATCATCTATGCAATATCTCACAAAATTAATCCGATAACAACAAAAATAGAGTATCATCATAAACTCTAAACTAGCGTTCCCCCAGTGTTACAATATCAGAGCATGACACCGACGCTATACTTAAACAAATTGGCCTATGAGCTATCCTCACCAAAGCCAAAGCCGCTACTCGCCAGCCTGAAAATGTCAACAGTAAGGGTGAGTCTCATTCAAATTAACAAATGTTATTGAATCATAAATAATAACACATCATAGTTACATCATTCACCCAATTATTTCATAAACAGACATTCAGACAAGTTTCATCATCACAAAACAATCCACCAACACATCATCAATATTTATAACACTGGAATACATCCAATCATGTTATAAAAGTCATGCATATGAATGCAACTGACACTATGCATGTGGTACCAACATCATCAAATGGGAATAACCCATGACCGATCCAACATCATCAAGATACGACCCTGCCAGCACAGATTCCACACAATGGGAATCATGCCCTTCACTGATCCAACACATCATCATGGATACAACATCAACAATGAATATGAATGAATGCAAACATATATGAAACATACTTATATCATCGTCTAGTCTATGAGTAACATCATCTAATACTCAAATCATCATCATCATCATCATCATCATCAAAGTATGTTTATATACATTAGCATCATTCAAATACAATCAATCAATCATCATCATCAATAAAAAATAACATACATGTATCCACATCATTCCAAAAACAATCAATCATCATCATACAATTCTCAACAATCATCACCTAATAATGTTTTTCAAAACAACATCTTATATTGTCACATTTCATCATATATGTCAACAATACGTCATTCATCAAACTAACAAAATATTCACATCATACTCATATCCTCGCATAGGATGTCTCATAAGCTTCTTCATACAATTCAAACAAATCGTCATACGACTCATATTTTAAACACAGCATACATCGTCATGTCTTATCATATATATCCACAACACGTCATACATCAAAACAAGCAAATGATGATAAAATAAATTCAAGATGCTGCTCATTTCATTATTATAACACAAAGAATATTTCATAAGCTTCATCCTGCTCGAAACGGTACTTAAAACAGGCCAACGGTTCAAAAGTTATGCATCTTTAAACTTTCCAAAATCACTAGCAGCACGCGGCGCCACACAATGTTCGCGACGCGCTGCCAGGAAACGACGCCTTCGCGGCGCCAACAAGGGACGCGGCGCGAGCTGAGTAAAATAATTTTCCTTAAGCTTTCTGCCAAGCAGTTCGCGGCGCCAACACATGGACGCGGCGCGAACTGGCGATTTCACAGATTCTCAATCGCAAAATGACGGCATACGAACTTGAATCCCAAATTCCTCAACCTTGACCAAATCGATTCAAGTTGATCAAACACCACAAAACAGCCACACAACATATATCATACACACATATAACATATATTATGCATCATCAAACATCATACAACACCAAATTCATGGAGATTCATCAAAACAGATAATTATCAACAAACATCCCCAAAATCCCAACTCTATCATACGACTCAATTGACATGAAATAATATATCTATATCAGTCCTATTATTCCATAACCCGATAATAGATGTTAATCGGAAGAGTTCCCCCTTACCTTAGCCAAGAATCTGGACTTTTCCCCTTCTTCTTCATCAAACCCGTAAGCCCTTTTCCCTCAAATTCAGCAAGAATCTCCCATCTTCAAACTCGCTTATATCCCTCATCGAGAACCTCCCTGACACGAATTAATATATCAAATCGAAGGAAATTTCGTGTAGAATCCGAATCTTCGAGAATTACCTGATTTGGAGTTACGAGCCGAGAGTTATGATCCATTTTGTGAAGGCTGCACCATGAATACGAAAATGGCTTTTGTATATGAGTTCTTCTTCTCTCCCTCTTAGGTCTTTCTCCTCTCTTTCTCAATTTTCTCTTATTTTCTTGTTTTATCAAAACATAACATAATTTAGTAATGGGCTTCTTCACACTAACACCCCCACATTACTAACTCCACCAATGGCCCAACACTACATTTTATTATTTCTTCCCCACATAATTCCAATAAAATGCTAATTCAAATTAATTAATTTAAAACTTAATTAAATTAATTAAATAATAAATTTTGGGATGTTACATAGGAAGAGACAAATGATAGGAAATAAATGTTTGTTTTAGTTAATTTATGTACATATCTATTATTAATTTCATAATGATTGTTCTATACCCTTACTTATATTTCATCTGAACCATTTTTAGGAATGAATCCTCCCATATTTTCCAGGCACTTTCAGCTAAAAAATGTTTTTGACTACATTAACGAGTTTCTATATGCATGTTCGATTAACCCCGTCGAGGGAAATCTGATGACTGAGTCGTAAAGACTTGCTTTTGACTACATTCTTGTGGGTGATATTTGTTCATCATTGTACAATAAACACATTCAGACACGATCCTTGGAGGTGATATAATGGTACATTGGATGGCTAGTTTATCGGTTTCGATAAATGTACCAACATTTACGTAAACGAGTAATGCAGCAGTTCGAGTATTTGTAGGGTATACCTAGAAATCCGTATTTTTTGTTCATACTATTGTCCTCTGCATAGATATTGATGGGATATTTGCCGACTACCACGAGCATCTGGTTCCAGAGGATGTACGTAGTGTCCTATCACCTCCTTCATAGAGTATGGTACGTTGATACATTCATTGATTGTATATAATGTCCCATTCTTATATGACACTAGTTCCTGAAAGATATCTGTCATACCCCAATTTTTGACCTAAGATACCACCTCATATCATTTGCATATGCATCATTTGCATCTCTAACAAATTGCATAGCTTGTGTTTGTTAATTGTGACTCAACAGGATTTAAACAAGAAATCACTCATCAGTACAAATAACAATTAGGGTTTTGTTTTCCCTTCATCTCAAATGAATCATCTTCATCAACAATCAACATTTGGTTCTCAGAGATTCATTTCAACAAGCTCAAAGGCTCTGAATCAACCAGATTAGGGTTTTGACTGAAGCTAGCATACTCCTGACTTTTGCTCAGAATTTAACCTAATGACTTGGGATATGACCTCAAGACCCCAAGTGCATCATTTTGACCTAATCCATTGGCTCAAGACATCTCCTACACAAGGATTGATCAACAGTGAAATTTCAAATCATCAGATTAGGGTTTTGAACTATCAGGGACTAAAATCAGGGATCACATTTGGGAAACCCTAAAAATCCCCAGGAAGTCAATCAAAGGTTTCAATCACCCTCAAATAATCCCTATGACAATATACAATGGAAATTGCATCTCAATTCAAGATCCACAGTCATCAATTTCATCAGGTCGACAATTAGGGTTTTTGACCTAATTCACTGAACAACTGACTTTTTAATCAGAACATGGTGCCACAACTCAAACCATGGCTCAATATCCTCTAATGCTTCAATGTGATCCATTCATACCATTCATTTGATGAGGATAGCCTGTTTCATTTGAAATCTCCAGAAACGCGATTCGTCTGAAAAAGTCAACTGTACAAGATCACCATTGACTTTTGGGGAATTTTGGTCAACCATGACTTTTGAAGTTTTGAATCATCAATATATGATATATGAAGTCAATTGATCAAGAAAAATCAAGAAAATCAATCAAGAATCAAAAAGTCAAAGTTTGACTTTTATACTTAGAAAAATTTTCTAAGTGCTTTTCAATGGTTTTTTCCAAACTTTGGAAGGGAATAACTCAAAATTTCACCTACAAACTGAAAAAAACTTCCAACATGAAAGTTGTAGATTTTGATCCAATAAACAACTTTGACACATATAATTTTTTTCCATAAGATCAACCATTTAAGAGATATGGAGCTTCAAAGTTGGCATCTTTTGAAAAATGCACTTAAAATCTCACTTTCTTCAAAGTTCATGGATCTTTTTCACCCACTTCCTTAAAGATCTTGAAGAAACTTTCAACTAGGGTTTTGAAGTATGTAATATGAGCTTTCCAAAATGTCCAAGAGCATGAAAAAATATGGAGTGTAGCTATGGTTTTGAATTTTGACATTAGTGAACTTTTCACTTGAAATTTCAAGTCATTTTGCCAAAGTTATGAACCATTTTGCCAAATGATCCAAGTAATGATGCATAGATGCAATGATTGAAGATATTTTCTGATTTGAAGATCAGAATGGAAGAGATAAGAAGCTTGGCAAAATAACCATGGTTAAGTCACTTTTAACCATTTGCATTTAATGTGAAAGATTCCATTTTATCTCTTAAGCCAAATCATCACTTCTTGATCAACTTGCAAGAGCTTTGCATTCAGAATCCTTGCCCTATAAATAGAGGTTCAAATCACTCTTCAAATCACACCAAAACCTCACAATCATAGGTTTTCTCTCTTCTTTCTTGATTTGCAAGTTTCATGAGTTTCAAAGAGGAAGAATTGCAATTTCCATCTCTTGCAATTTCTGAGCAAAGTGAGGGTTCTAACATCTCATAAACATCAAATGTGATGTGTTTGAACCATCCATACACCCCAAAAACACCAAGAACTCAGAATCACTACCTCACTTCTCAAATATGCATAACATAAGCCTTATCATGCCAATTTTCATTCAAGCTCAATTCTGTCCAATCTAACCATCCAGACACCATCCATGTACCATATATGAACTATTCCAATCATCATCCCTGACCTGTAACTCCAAAATCACTAAGCTTGATCCTCACTTGAGCCCTACTGCAGATCGAGCATCACCAGCTGGTCCAGAGGTTTTCAGTTCATTCCAATCATCCAAACATGTTCCATAAGGTCCACTGAAGCTGTCCAGATCAAGAAACAACATCTGGAACCTCTCATTTGCAGAATTCGATTCTCAGTTTGGCCGTTTTTGAAGGTAAGCCTCATGAACTCCAAACTCATACATACATGCATCATAAATGAAAAATTGAATTGCTATCTTGTTTCTGCACTATCACTGATCAATAGCCCTCAATCAATTTCACAATTCATCAATCCTACACGATTCCATGTTCAAATTCAGAATTAGGGTTCTTAGTGTTCATCACAAAATTGATCACCTTAGAGCAAATATAAATGAATTATGAGGGCACCATCATGTTTCTCGTCCAAAACCGAGCAAGATAGACTATCTACTTGATCAAAACAATCCAGTTTTAGAGAAATTCAAAATCAAAATAGGGATGTGTTCTTGGCGCCATTTTTTGTTCAGAGATTTCAAACACTTGTTTTTGAATATAATTAAATGAGCGTGTATCATAAACAAGCTGCGCGCGCAGCTCAGTTGGTTGTTGTTTTGAGTAGTGAACCTCAGGGCGTGGGTTCAAGCCCTAGTGAAGACAAAACCTTATTTTTTACCACTATTTTTCTCATTTTTCTTCACAACTTCATCAATTAATTTAACTAACCAAATCAATTCATTTTTGCTTCATTTTTTAAAAACTATTCATTTGATTTATATATTTTATGAATACCAAAAAAAATCATCAAAAAATATTTATTTGATACATTTTTTAAATAGGTTTAAAATGAATTGTTTTTAATTCATTTCAAATCATTGCAGATCCGAGGAAGACTTGGGCGTCAATGTTGCAGATCCAGAAGTATGAATATTCTGGTGACTTTTATTTTGTCATATTTGTAGGCACTTTCATGTTGCCGTTGCATGCTATTAACCTGGGTGCTGCGAGATTGTTTGCAGATTCACCTTTTTCAGTTTCTAGCGATCTTGAATTTGTAATGATCGATGTATTTTTAATTTGAATTAATGAATATCTTTTTAGTCAAAAAAAAGTATTTTTAAATACTTTAAATATTGTTTTTCTTTTTTATCCTTCAAACTTAATCACTTATAAATATTTTTTTTGATCAAACATTAATCATTTAGGTATAATCTTTCTGTTTATCTTGATTAATTTGATTTCTTTCAATTTCAAATCGTTTTAAAACAAGCGATCGCGATTCTTTTCAAAAACGATAAACCATTTCTTTTTGATTTTCAAAAGAAACTATTGATTAAATCTTTTTAATAAATCAATTGATTTTCAAAACAAAATGGGCCTCCATGTAGGTATAAGTCCCAAGCCCCTTTTTGTACATACTCTTTCCTTTTGCTTTGTACAATTTTTTTTCTTCTTTTAAACAGAAAACTTCTTTTAAAACAAACTTTCAAACAGTTTTTCAAACAACAAAACTTCAAAAAACAATCAACCATGTTTTATAAAATAAAACATGGGCCTCCACATAGGTATAAGTCCCATTCCAGTACATGAAATTAGGTATTTCATTGTACGCCTTTTTGTACATACTTCGATCAATTTGTTTTTTAACTTTGAACGACAAATCAAAAAATGAAGGTTTTCTTTAAATCTTCCCAAAAATACCATGGGCCTCCATGTAGGTATAAGTCCCAAGCCCTTTTGTAAATGCCGGTTTACATAGCTTTGAATAAACTCAAGTGGGTCTCTTCCCGAGTATGAGTCCCGAGCCCTGTGTATACAAATGGATCATGCTTACAGGTATATTTCCTTCATAAACTCCATTATATACACACACTTTGTCATATATATGTATAACTGTTCATAATTGTTCATGTACTTGTTCATATTTGTTCATACTTGTTCATACTTGTGATTGTGTTATATATGCTTGTTCAACTTAGTATAACACTAGGTTCCCCATAGCCTCCTATTGGGCTTCGTGCAAAGAATCTCCCTAGTTTAGGTTAGGACATAGAGTATGGTTTCCCGGTGAAATCGCTCTAAGAGCTCAAACCAACTATACCACGCCTCCCCTTGGGCTTTGTACAAACGAGTGACCCTCCCATAGCCTCCTCTTGGGCTTACAATGCAAGGACCCTCGATTGTCCCTCCCATAGCCTCCTCTTGGGCTTACAATGCAAGGACCCTCGGATAGCCTCCTCTTGGGCTTCGTACAAGGACCCACGGGCTTCTTATAAGCATCCCCAATATCCAAATCAAATACCCTAGGAGATTAGACATTTATCATCTCTATGATAGGAGTATCTCTTCTATATCATCACAAACAATCAATCAATCAAACTTTTTTGCCACAAGGCTGGCTAATCAATCAAACCGTTTTGCCACCATACTGGCTGATTAATCAAAGTTTTTGTCACAAGCCTGACTTCATTGAAACTTTTGCCACAAGGCTGGCTGATTAATCAAAACTTTTTGTCACAAGGCTGACTTCATTGAAAGTTTTTGCCACAAGGCTGGTTAAACAACAAAAACATCTTTATCATTCTAAGCGCCATAAGTGGCACAGCCCAGGGCTTATAATGAAAAGATTTTCAAACAAAAAACAAACAGATGTATGTGATGATATAGATTAGATACATCGAACATTGAGATGACATTTGTCTCTTATCCTTTGCTTCCACTAGCATAAGTGGGAACTACGATTGCTCTGACTTTCTCAACATCCCTTTGAGAATACGTAGGCACAAGGTCGTATCCTTGGCGAGCAAAACTTCTCTCTCAAACCATTCAAACCTTAGCACCCGTAGACCCCGAGCTACAGATGCTCTGATTCCCTCTAAGGGATATGTATGCAGAGGATCGCGATGATCTTTGCGAGCATAATCAAACAAACACCTTAGGTCCCGCCTATTTCACAAGAACCCCTCAATAACATGGAATGAAAAACAAAACAAAGAAACCTATAGAGTACTATAGACACGTTGGGTGCTAATACCTTCCCTTCGTATAACCAACCCTCTTACCCGGAATCTCTCCCCCACTTGTGCATTGCTTTTAGTTTTGGGCTTTGCACCTGTTTTTTAGGTTATTGCAACTTTTTTCCTTTTCCTCCTTTGGAAACAATAAAAAGTTTGGTCCGTACAAAAGAAAAATCATTTTTTTGAGCACTCGAGCCCAAAGAAGGCATCAGGTGTCTCATCCCGAAAAAAAGATAACGATTTTTCCCGCGACAGAAAAATGGCGACTTCACTGGGGACCATCTTTTTATTGTTTCCAAAGAAAGGGTTAATTTTAATTTTTGTGTTTGTTATTTCATTTTTTGTTACATGTTTGGTTCTATGATTCTGCTACATCTGTGGTTCTGTTACAAGTGATACATTATGGACAAATCCTAACCCGGATTAAGTACACATAAGAATTAGGTGGAGGGTATAGTCATGTATGGCATACAAGGAGTTCAGTCCTTAAAAAGTCAGCATGAGGATCCTTCCGCTCAGTGGAGGTTCCTTGTTGGTAGTATATGTTTAGCAAGTTCAGTTGCGAAGACATTATTGCTTTCATTGAACTGTAGAAGCTGAGTTGGCTGTAGAACCCATAACCCATCCTGGCCTTATTAGGACGTGGTGCAGAAACGATCCAGGTGAAGACTTGGATAGTTGTCATGCGGAGAACCACACTCAGACGAGTTTTTCTTGAGAATATTTCTAGCTCACAAGTTCAGTTGTGCAAGCCGGTAATATCCGAAAGAAAAACGTAGACTCTGACGTATCAGTAGAACATGTTTTGCAGGTGATAAACCCTAGTACTATCCCATGTTTGGTTCTCTGACCTCATGCTCGTGACGCTGAACCTTTGAACCTATGTGTACTATGTTTGAATTACCATGTTTGTAGTACCATGTTTGCGTTACCATGTTTGAACTACCATGTTTGCCTTACCATGTTTGAATATGTGGCATTCATGCATCCATGCATTCATACATTCATTAAAAATCCATCTTTTCCCATAAAAGCATGATTTTTCCAAAAATTTTAGAGAATTTTCTTTGCAAACATTATAGGATTAAGTTATGGAAGGGGTAAAAAGGCATACCAAAAAGTACGATTTCAAAATGCCTAATGTGGAAAGGCTGAAAGAGTTAGCATCTTCTGTACAAGATCCTTCTGATTTTAGGAAAAGCCATGGAAAGCTTTTGCCTATCTTGAACACTCATGTTGATGAAGGACTTCTCAAAACTCTGGTTCAGTTCTATGATCCCGTCTACCGGTGTTTCACCTTTCCAGACTATCAGTTGGTACCAACCTTGGAAGAATATGCCAATCTTTTGGGTATTCCTGTATCTGACAAAATACCTTTCAATGGTTTGGAAGCCATTCCTAAGTCACCAGCCATTGCAGCAGGTATCCACTTGAAGAAATCTGAAGTAGAAAGCAATTGGACTACCAAAGGAAACTTTCCGGGTTTGACTTCGCAGTTTCTAATAAAGAAAGCCTTTGATTTCATCGAAACTGGTAGCATGATAGCTTTTGAAGCTGTACTAGCCTTGCTCATCTATGGGTTGGTTCTGTTTCCCAACGTCAACGACTTTGTTGATATCAACGCCATAAAGATCTTTCTGATTGGAAATCCCGTTCCGACTTTGCTTGGTGACACGTATTTCTCTATTCATCACAGGAATCGCCAAGAAGGTGGAATCATTGTATGTTGTGCACCTCTTTTGTACAAATGGATTGTTTCACACTTACCTAAGTCTCCTATTTTCATGGAAAACCGAGAAGGTTTGCATTGGCCTCGAAGACTTATGTCCCTTACTAATAATGATATTCATTGGTATACTCTGGCTCGCTGCGGTACAGAAACCATTGATAGTTGTGGAGAGTTCGCCAACGTACCCCTCATTGGCACACAAGGAGGAATTAACTACAATCCGGTCCTAGCCCGACGACAACTCGGGTATGCAAATTCAGCTAAACCCATTGGTCTCGCAGTGGAATGCTACTTTTACCGAGAAGGGGAGGATCCTCAAAGGTTGAAAACAAGAATGGTAAGAGCTTGGTACGACGTCCGAAGAAAAGAAAAAGGTGGGGAAAGAAACTGCATTGCTACGAACGCCTACACCAGCTGGGTGAAGAAAAGAGCAAAGGAGTTTCAAATGCCTTATGATTATGAAAAACCCATGTTCCCTGTGGTGTCTCAACTACCCAACATTCCCATTGACACTACGGAAGAATACCAAGAGATTTTAGCCAAAATGAGGTTAGAAAAAGACGCTTGGGAAGAAAAGTTTCGTAAAACTGATGAGGAAAATAGAAAGTTGAAGAAAAGAGTGAAAGATCACGAAGAAACTCTCTATTATCAAGATGGATGGCTCATGAGCAAAGATGAGAAGATTCGTCAGAAAGATGCCGCAATCAGAAGATACATCAAAGAAAGCAAGAAAAATCTTGAAGCCTCGACAAGCAACGCTCCGATGCCTGACAATTGGAAGAATGTTGTTGACAAACTGAGGGCTGAAAAGGCCGAATTGAAAGCTTACTATGGGAAAGAAATCATGAAGCTCAAGCTGCATAATGCATTTGGTTCTTCGTCTGATGAGGATGCTTAGGATTGTTTAGCTTTTTATTGTATCATTTGCTTTTGTAAGGAGCTACGCTCCAATGTTGTAACATTCCCCATTATTTCAATAAAAGAATAGTTTGTGTTCAAATGTTTGCAAGGAAATAATCTCTAAAATAATTGGAAAAATCATAAATTTCTTTTTGCATACATCATTCTGCATATCGAGTCTGTTGTATAGAGTCTCATCTTTTGGATCTTTCTCCATTAGATCGTCAAGCTGTCGCGTCTCAAAGTTTCTCGACCGCGCTCGCAATCAGATCACAGATACAATACTCGTTCAAGCAGAAGAAGAGTAATGGAACACTCTAAACAAGAGAATATTGAGCTCCGTGGTACGGTGACCACCCTTCAGGAAAAGTTGGAAAGTCTCACTACTCTGGTTGACTCCTTAATGGCCGCACAGAATCAGTCGCCGCCACCCAACAGTCAAGCAACGGTAACATCTGAAGTCACTACTCCAGTTTCTACAGTTGCATTCAACATTCCATCTTTCTCCATGCCAGAAGGTTGGGGCACGCCTTTCAGCTTTGGTGCAGGTTTTCGCCATAATTTCTCTGGGGTTCAAACAACCACAACTGAAGCGCCTGCTGCACAAAGTTCACAGTTCACTCCAAATCAGGGGGTAACTTTTTCCCAAATCACTATGGCACTTTCTCAACCCACTATGACAGTTCCGACCCCTACGGTTCACACTGTTCCTTATGATGGCAATGAGATTTATCATGATCAAGGTGATAGCACAAATCAGCGTAATCTTGTGGAAGATCTCCAAGAACAGTTCAACAAGATTCAGCTGGAAGCCAAAGCTATCCGTGGAAAAGATTTGTTTGGAAAGAATGCCCAGGAGCTATGCTTAGTTCCCAGTGTACAAATACCAGCTAAATTCAAGGTCCCTGACTTTGAGAAGTACAAAGGTAGTTCTTGTCCACAAAGCCATCTTGTGATGTATGCCAGGAAGATGTCTACTTATGCAGATAACCATCAGTTGCTTATCCATTACTTTCAAGACAGTTTGACTGGTGCCGCACTGAAGTGGTACACAGGATTGGATAGCACTAACATTCGAACTTTCAACGACCTAGGTGAGGCCTTTGTCCGACAATACAAATACAACTCGGATATGGCTCCAGACAGAGATCGGCTCCGATCCATGGCTCAGAAAGACCATGAGGCTTTCAAAGAATATGCCCAATGATGGAGAGAAACTGCTGCTCAAATTAATCCACCGTTAAAAGAGAAAGAGATGACAAAGATCTTCTTGAATACTCTCAGTCCGTTTTATTATGAACGCATGATTGCTAGTGCTCCAAGTGATTTCACCGAAATGGTAAACATGGAGGTGGATCTTCGAGTGGAACCAAAAAGTTCGGAAGTGGTTTCCCAAAGAAGAAAGAACAAAGTGTTGACATGGTGTCCCAAGGGAAGCCAAGAGCAAATGTCAATCGTCAACAACAGATTTCTGCTATCGCGCCAGTCGTTAATACAGCACCGAATCCGGGATTTACCCCGCAGTTTCAACAACAACAGCCTCGACAACAGGCTCAGCAGTTCAACAATAATTAGAATCGTGTGCAAAGAGCTCCACAGTTTGATCCGATTCCAATGACCTACACAGAATTGTACCCTGCCTTGGTTGAAAGAGGTCTTGTTCAAACTAGAGCACCACCACCAGTACCTGAGAAACTTCCATGGTGGTACAAAGCTGAGGTATCATGCCCTTATCATCAAGGAGCACCTGGCCATGATCTTGAGCATTGCATAGCTTTGAAATATGAAGTTCAGAGGTTGGTTAGATCTAATCTTCTCTCTTTCAGAAATTTGAATCCAAATGTGCAAGCAAATCCGCTGCCCAACCATGGAGGGCATGTTGTAAACATGGTGTATGGATGTCCTGGTCCATACCGAGTCTATAATATTAATTTCTCAAGAGCAGATTTGGTACAAATGCATGCCACTCTCTGTCGAGGGCCGAATTTTCGCCAGCATCACTACGGTTCCTGTAGCATATGTTGTGTAGATCCTCACGGATGTTCGATTGTGAGAAGAGATCTTCAAGTCTTGCTAGATAATGGTACTCTTCAGATCTACAGAAATAGGAATGAAGATGAAGTTAACATGATAGGATGTTATCCGCATGAGCTTTTAGTCTCAGATATCAACTCGGAAATGCCTAAAGTTAACGTCATCGTTCCTCATTTCAACATGCCTGAGCGCATAGAAGTTACTTACAACAAGCCAAAGGTTCCTATTGCTCCTTTGATCATTTGTCTACCTGGACCTGTTCCTTATGACTCTGACAAGGCAGTTCCATACAACTACAATGCAACAATGATAAAGGATGGGCAAGAAGTTCCTTTACCTACTCTTTCATCTGTCGTGAATATCGCCGATGTGAGTCGAGTAACAAGAAGTGGACGTGTGTATACTCCACTACCTCCAAAGCAGCCTGTTGCTCTTGGAACCGGGCAAAATCCTGTTGATACACCAGTGGGGAATCCTGTGGAAATTCCTATCAGTAATACAAACACTGATGTTGGCCAATCCAGTGGAACCAATGTCAATTCTGACTTTGATGAAATTTTGAAGCTTATCAAAAGAAGTGAATACAAGATTGTGGATCAGCTTATGCAGACTCCTTCAAAAATCTCAATACTTTCATTGCTGTTGAACTCTGAAGCTCACAGGGAAGCCCTGATGAGAGTTCTGGATCAAGCTTTTGTGGATCATGATGTGACTGTTGACCACTTCGATGGGATAATGGCCAACATAACAGCTTGCAACAATTTAAGCTTCTGTGATGAAGAACTTCCAGAGGAGGGCAGAAATCACAATCTTGCTCTACACATTTCTATGAACTGTCAGTCAGACTCTTTGTCTAATGTGTTGGTAGACACCGGATCTTCCTTGAATGTTATGCCAAAGACGACTCTTGCTCGCTTGTCTTACCAAGGAGTGCCTATGAAGTTCAGTGGTGTAGTTGTCAAAGCATTTGATGGATCGCGAAAATCTGTTATCGGCGAAGTCAACCTTCCCATGACCATTGGTCCACATACATTTCAAATCACCTTCCAGGTCATGGACATTCAATCTGCTTATAGCTGTCTGTTGGGACGACCATGGATCCACGAAGCAGGGGCAGTAACTTCTACGCTCCATCAAAAGTTAAAATTTGTAACAAATGGAAAATTGGTAACAATAAGTGGGGAGCAAGCCTTGATGGTGAGCCATTTGTCCAATTTCTCTTTCATTGGTGCTGATGATGTGGAAGGAACTCAGTTCCAAGGTCTCTCTTTAGAAGACGAATCTTCCAAAAGGAAAGCATCAATCTCTTCTTACAAAGAGGCGGTGAAAGTAGTAAAAGATGGAACTACCACTGGCTGGAGGCAAGTTGTGATCCCGACCAAGAATGAAACTGGAGCAGGACTCGGATGTTCACCAACATTCTCAAACTGCACCAAGAAGGATGAAACCCTTCGTCCGATCAAAGAAACGTTCCATAGTGGAGGGTTCCTTAACCCAATTCCTCAAGAGGTTAATGTCCTTATTGAAGAATGCATCGAAGAAGGTCTCTCCGATACTGAAGAAGAATGGAAATGTTATCTCAATGACTCGGGATACATATCTTAGGAAGAACCATATCCTCCTTCGGAGAAACCCAAAGGCAAAGAAACTGAGCCTGTTCCTGCAGAGATCTGGGACACCTTGGGACAACCCAGTGGAAAATTTGATTATATGGTGAAATACACTGCACCTGAAAGTTCAAAGATTGCGATTGAAGATATCCAACCAACTGGATGGGGAGATTCCTTTGAATATAACAGTCAACCAGAAGAGGCTTATCAGCCCTGTCAATTTTCTCAACAGCCTGAAATTACTGAAGATTTCAGCTTCAATGCATCTGCCAAGGTTCATAATCCTGAAGATGGTTACTATCACATAAATGCCATTTTTGAAGATGAAGGGGAAGATGGTCCCGCAACTGACTCGGAAAGTGTCGCTGACAATGAGTCTCTTCATCCTGAAGACTGGGAAGAACACCCTGAAAATTCTGAAGATTGTGACTCGTCTTATGCTCTTCAAGAAGTAGAAGAAGACCGTTTTAACTCTACAAAGAACAAGGGTGACAAACCAGGACCTTCAAACCCTGCTCGACCAGCGGTCAATTTCAATACTGAAGATCACTCTGGGGAGGATTTTCCTGAATACATAATACATAGAGGAGTTCGTTGTTACTGGAAAGCTGTCGACGTTCCGAATGTTGTTCGCCGCTCAAAGTAATCACCTCGCTGTTATTTTGACCTCCTGCCTTGCCCAAAGCAGAGAGATGTTTTATAGGGCTTTGCTTTTAAATGTTCCGCCCAAATAACTTTGTGTATAGGGCTTTGTTTTAAAAGTTTCCCTCTTTGTCCTGCCCAAGACAAATGAGTTTGTGTTTAGGGCTTTGTTTCAAAAATGAATCATAAATAAAGTGTTATTTTGAATTCCCTACATTATATGTTTTATTTTTGCTTTTTTTCTGGAAATGGTAATCCTAAAAAACCAAAATAAAAAAAAAAAAAACTTTTTCAAAAAAAATCTGCATACACTCTTGCATTCATAAATTTTCTGAAATAAATATAAATCACATGTGCAGATTTACTATTGATAAACCCATTGAATGCAATAACCCTATGCCCTCTCCCAACTTTGAGTTTCTTGTGTTCGAAGCCGAAGAAGAGGAAGAAGAGGAGATCCCGGACGAGATCTCTCGATTACTTAAGCACGAGGAAAGAGCCATTCTGCCTCACAAAGAGCCTTTAGAAAAAATCAACTTGGGTTCTGAAGAAGACAAAAAAGAAGTGACCATTGGATCGCTGCTTGATGCTGATATCAAGAGTAAGTTGACAGACCTTCTCAAAGAATATGTTGACGTGTTTGCTTGGTCCTACCAAGACATGCCTGGGTTGGATACCAATATTGTTCAACATTACTTGCCATTAAAGCCAGAATGTCCGCCAGTTAAGCAGAAATTGCGAAGGACTCACCCTGATATGGCTAACAAGATCAAAGTAGAAGTTCAAAAGCAACTCGACGCAGGTTTTCTAATCACCTCAGAATATCCTCAATGGTTGGCCAACATAGTGCCGGTTCCGAAGAAAGATGGCAAAGTCAGAATGTGTGTTGACTACCGTGACTTGAACAAGGCCAGTCCAAAAGATGACTTTCCATTACCGCATATCGACATGCTGGTTGATAACACCGCTAAGTTCAACGTCTTTTCCTTCATGGACGGGTTCTCCGGTTATAATCAGATCAAGATGGCTCCTGAAGACATGGAGAAGACATCTTTCATCACCCCATGGGGTACCTTTTGCTACAAAGTGATGCCGTTTGGATTAAAGAATGCAGGCGCAACTTACCAAAGGGCAATGACTACTCTCTTTCATGACATGATGCATAAAGAAATTGAAGTTTATGTGGACGACATGATAGCCAAGTCCAGCACAGAAGAAGAACATATTGAATACCTTTTGAAGTTGTTTCAACGACTAAGGAAATATCAGCTTCGCTTGAATCCTAACAAATGTACTTTTGGGGTTAGATCTGGAAAACTCTTGGGTTTCATTGTCAGCCAAAGAGGTATTGAAGTAGATCCCGACAAAGTCAGAGCTATTCAAGAGATGCCTGCACCAAAAACTGAAAAGCAAGTAAGAGGATTTCTCGGACGATTGAACTACATCTCCAGATTTATCTCTCAAATGACTGCTACATGTGGGCCAATTTTCAAGCTTCTCCGCAAAGATCAAGGGGTTGTATGGACTGAAGATTGCCAAAAAGCGTTCGACAGTATCAAAGAGTGTTAGAACAAGATTTGTTCTGATCAATTATCTTAGTTTTGATGATAACAATAATATGAATTTTGCTTAAGATAATATGGTACTCTAATCCAATGCAATTTCCTTTTCAGGAAATATATAAAGAGTATGCATAATTCAGCGCTCAGAAGCTTTGTCTCAAGGGTTCAGCATGCAACATCAGAACATGGTCTGGCAAGACATCAGAAGATGGTCGAAGCAGAATCAGAACATGGGTCTATGGAAGCATCAGAAGAACATGAGATCAGAAGCACTGAAGTTCTGATGGTATCACGCTCAGAAGCACTTCAAGGTCAGAAGATCAGAAGATGCTTTGCACCAAGCTGTTTGACTCTGATGATATTCAAACGTTGTATTCACAAACATCAGATCAGAAGGAAGTACAAGTGGCAAGCTACGCTGACTGACAAAAGGAACGTTAAAAGCTATTATAGGCAACGTCAGTAGACACAGCGTGAACAAGGCTCGAGGTAGTTGACAAAAGCGTATAACATTAAATGCGATGCTGTACGGAACACGCAAAGCATTAAATGCACTCAACGGTCATCTTCTCCAACGCCTATAAATATGAAGTTCTGATGAGAAGCAAGGTTAACGATTCTGCACAAAACAACTCATATTAACTTGCTGAAACTCTGTTCTACTCAAAGCTCAGAATCTTCATCTTCATCAAAGCTCACTACATTGCTGTTGTAATATATTAGTGAGATTAAGCTTAAACGTTAAGAGAAATATCACAGTTTGTGATTATAGCTTTTAAGAAGCAATTGTAATACTCTTAGAATTGATTACATTAAGTTGTAAGGAACTAGAGTGATCGTGTGGATCAGAATACTCTAGGAAGTCTTAGAGGTTATCTAAGCAGGTTGTAACTAGAGTGATCGTGTGGATCAGAATACTCTAGAAAGTCTTAGAGGGTATCTAAGCAGTTGTTCCTGGAGTGATCAGTGTGTGATCAGAAGACTCTGGAAGACTTAGTTGCTGACTAAGTGGAGAACCATTGTAATCCGTGCGATTAGTGGATTAAATCCTCAGTTGAGGTAAATCATCTCTGCGGGGGTGGACTTGAGTAGTTTAGTTAACAACGAACCAGGATAAAAATAACTGTGCAATTTATTTTTATCTGTCAAGTTTTTAAAGCTACACTTATTCAAACCCCCCCTTTCTAAGTGTTTTTCTATCCTTCAATTGGTATCAGAGCGCCGGTTCTAAGGTGCAAGCACTTAACCGTGTTTAGAAAAGATTCAGGAAGAGAAAAACGCTTCAGTAAAAGATGGCTGATGAATCTGCAAAGTCTACACCTGCATCTACATCTGGCTCTGCTGAGCAACACAACGGTAACAATGGTTATACTAGACCGCCGGTATTTGATGGTGAAAACTTTGAATACTGGAAAGATAAACTGGAAAGTTACTTTCTTGGTCTAGATGGTGATCTATGGGATCTTCTGATGGATGGTTACAAACATCCAGTAAATGCCAGTGGCGTAAAGCTGACAAGGCAAGAAATGAATGATGATTAGAAGAAGCTTTTCAGGAATCATCATAAATGCAGAACTGTTTTGCTGAATGCTATCTCTCATGCTGAGTATGAGAAGATATCTAACAGGGAAACGGCCTATGACATATATGAGTCCTTGAAAATGACTCATGAAGGAAATGCTCAAGTCAAGGAGACTAAAGCTCTCGCTTTAATCCAGAAGTATGAAGCCTTCAAGATGGAGGATGATGAAGACATTGAAAAGATGTTTTCAAGATTTCAAACTCTTACTGCTGGATTGAGAGTTCTTGACAAGGGATACACCAAGGCTGATCATGTAAAGAAGATCATCAGAAGCTTACCCAGAAGATGGGGTCCTATGGTGACTGCATTCAAGATTGCAAAGAATCTGAATGAAGTATCTCTGGAAGAGCTTATCAGTGCCTTGAGAAGCCATGAAATAGAGCTGGACGCAAATGAGCCTCAAAAGAAAGGTAAGTCTATTGCATTAAAATCCAATATCAAGAAATGCACTAACGCTTTTCAGGCTAGAGAAGAAGATCCTGAAGAATCAGAATCTGAAGAAGAAGATGAACTGTCCTTGATCTCCAGAAGGCTAAATCAACTCTGGAAGAACAAGCAAAGGAAGTTCAGAGGCGTCAGAAGTTCAAAGAAATTTGAACGTGGTGAATCTTCTGATGACAGAAGATTTGACAAGAAGAAGGTCATGTGCTATGAATGCAATGAGCCTGGACACTTCAAGAATGAATGTCCAAAACTTCAGAAGGAAAATCCCAAGAAGAAGTTTCATAAGAAGAAAGGTCTTATGGCAACCTGGGATGAGTCAGAAGATGATTCAGACTCTGAAGATGAGCAGGCTAACTGTGCGCTGATGGCGACAGAAGATGACGGATCAGAATCTACATCAGAATCAGATTCTGAAGAGGTATTTTCTGAACTTACTAGAGATGAGTTAGTTTCCGGTCTAACAGAACTTCTGGAATTCAAGTCTCAGATTAGTCTCAAATACAAAAAGCTGAAAAAGCTATTTGAATTTGAAACAAAGAAGCTTGAGTTGGAAAATTCTGAATTAAAAGAAAAACTTTTAAAATTATCCAATAATGTTGGATCTCCTTCTGATTCAGAAAAATCCACTCCTAGTCTAAACCATATTCTGAAAGAATATGATTTAAGTTTCAGGAAGTTCTTATCTAGAAGTATTGGCAGAAGTCAGCTAGCTTCTATGATATATGCTGTGTCTGGAAACAAAAGAGTCGGCATTGGTTTTGAGGGTGAAACCCCATACAAACTTGAACCTGTTGATGAAATGAAATTCACATACAAGCCATTGTATGATCAGTTCAAGTATGGCCACTCCCATGATATTAGGCACACTTCACATGCTCAAAGTTTTCACATAACACACACCAAAAAGCATGTGACACAACCTAGGAAATATCATGAAACTCGCATTAAAAATTATCATGCTGTTCCTCCTATTGCTTACAATGTTAAACCCAAGTTCAATCAGAACTTGAGAAAATCTAACAAGAAAGGACCCAAGAAAATGTGGGTACCTAAGGATAAGATTATTCCTATTGCAGATATCCTTGGCTGCAAAAAGGACAAAGCACAACATGTCGTGGTACCTGGACTCTGGATGCTCACGACACATGACAGGAAGAAGGTCTATGTTCCAAGACCTGGTGCTTAAGTCTGGAGGAGAAGTCAAGTTTGGAGGAGATCAGAAGGGCAAGATAATTGGCTCTGGAACTATAAAGTCTGGTAACTCTCCTTCCATTTCTAATGTACTTCTTGTAGAAGGATTAACACATAACCTCTTATCTATCAGTCAATTGAGTGACAATGGTTATGATATAATCTTTAATCAAAAGTCTTGCAAGGCTGTAAATCAGAAGGATGGCTCAATCCTATTTACAGGCAAGAGGAAGAACAACATTTATAAGACAGATCTGCAAGATCTTATGAGTCAGAAGGTGACTTGTCTTATGTCTGTCTCTGAAGAGCAGTGGGTCTGGCACAGAAGATTAGGTCATGCTAGTTTGAGAAAGATTTCTCAGATTAACAAACTGGATCTTGTCAGAGGACTCCCTAATCTGAAATTCAAATCAGATGCTCTTTGTGAAGCATGTCAGAAGGGCAAGTTCTCCAAACCTGCATTCAAGTCCAAGAATGTTGTTTCTACCTCAAGGCCATTAGAACTCTTGCACATTGATCTGTTTGGCCCAGTCAAAACAGCATCTGTCAGAGGGAAGAAATATGGATTAGTCATCGTAGATGATTATAGCCGCTGGACGTGGGTAAAATTCTTGAAACACAAGGATGAGTCTCATTCAGTGTTCTTTGATTTCTGCATTCAGATTCAATCTGAAAAAGAGTGTAAAATCATAAAGGTCAGAAGTGATCATGGTGGTGAATTTGAGAACAGATCCTTTGAAGAATTCTTCAAAGAAAATGGTATTACCCATGATTTCTCTTGTCCTAGAACTCCACAGCAAAATGGAGTTGTAGAACGAAAGAATAGGACTCTGCAAGAAATGGCCAGAACCATGATTAATGAAACCAATATGGCTAAGCATTTCTGGGCAGAAGCAATAAACACTGCATGCTATATTCAGAATAGAATCTCTATCAGACCTATTCTAAATAAGACTCCTTATGAATTGTGGAAGAATAAAAAGCCCAACATTTCATATTTCCATCCTTTTGGATGTGTATGCTTTATTCTGAACACTAAAGATCATCTTGGTAAGTTTGATTCCAAAGCACAAAAATGTTTCCTTCTTGGATATTCTGAACGCTCAAAAGGCTACAGAGTATACAATACTGAAACATTGATTGTGGAAGAATCAATCAATATCAGGTTTGATGATAAGCTTGGTTCTGAAAAACCAAAGCAGTTTGATAATTTTGCAGATTGGGATATTGATATATCAGAAGTTGCTGAGCCAAGAAGCAACGCATCAGAAGCAGAGCTTCTCAGAAGCAAAGAATCTGAAGATCAAGTATCAGCTTCTCTGGAGAATCTAAGCATTTCTGAAGAACCATCTGTCAGAAGATCATCCAGACTCATCTCTGATCATTCAGAAGATGTCATTCTTGGAAAGAAGGATGATCCAATCAGAACAAGAGCATTCCTTAAGAACAATGCAGACTGTCAATTAGGCCTTGTATCTTTGATCGAGCCAACTTCTGTTGATCATGTTCTAGAAGATCCAGATTGGATAATTGCTATGCAAGAAGAACTGAATCAGTTTACAAGGAATGATGTTTGGGATCTTGTTCCTAGACCAAATGGATTCAATATAATCGGTACAAAATGGGTCTTCAGAAACAAGCCCAGAATGAGAAGATAGGAAGTTCTTATGTATGGGTATCTTCTGAAATGAAATTTTTTTTAAGAAGTTCTGATTGAAATCAATTAGAAATTGTGATTCAGTTATTACTAACGTTTCATTGTCTAAGTTGATTCAGAATCTCTTTAAAAGCAAAACAGCTGTAACTGGCTATCCAGATGGTAAACACGTGTTCACTAGTCCTGGACAAGCGTGCGTGCAGTTGAGGGGACGTCTACTTAGGTAACTGTGCAAATCACGTCTTTTGTCATTATTATCTCTCCTCACGTCACGTAACATTAAATGCTTTTCATCATTTACTCTCTTTCAGTTTTCTTTTTATATTCTTCAAACGTTTCTTTTCCCTCTTATATTTCTCTCACTTTGCATTCAGTTTCTTTTTCGTTCTCTCTCTTTGCATTCATATCATAAACCCTAGCAGTTTCCAATATCTGCAACTTCATCATGAATCCATCGTCAAGCTCTGGGAATCAAGATAATGATCGAAAACAAAAGAGAAAGGCAATTGCTGAACCAGAAACCAAACCAAAAAGAGTAAGGATCACCGATGACCCGTTTGAAGCTATGATGTCTGGAAATTACTCTAGACGTATGTATCAACCCCTTGACGGTACCCCTCAATCACCTCCCTCTTCAAAGACCTCCACCACCTCTTCCTCTTCATTCATCCTCTCGGAACCACCTTCTTCACCATCTGATATCTCCTCTCCTTCAACCCATCCATCAGATATTTCTTTATCTCTCTCACACCCTTTTCCCACCAGAACACCTAATCCCTATAGTGTTGTTCTTCCCGACTCCAGGTTCACTGTCAACCCTCCAACCCCTACCACTCAATCATATCTGGAGCTTTTACATTCTGATGTAAATGGCTAGTTGGAGATTCTGGGTGCTGCTCACCTCAACCATCTGGATGAGTATGCTACAAGCAACCTTTGGAATACCTTTCGTCAGGATTTTCTGGTTAGGGCTACAGACACTCAGAGAAGGATCATGTCTGAAGCTCCTGGTATTCGTGGTCTTCGGTTGGAAGTTGGTGAAAGCAGCTATCACCATCTCATCAGGAACAGAAGTGTTCTTGAGAAGAAGATACCTGCAGATGAGTTGGAAGAAGAAAATCTCTGCAGAGACATCGTGGTGTGGAAACCATGGTTTCCTGTGCTGACTGGAGATTTTCAGTGGTTGTTTAACTGGTTCAGAATGAACCCGTCTGAAAAAGCACCTCACATGGTCTTTCCAGTAGTGGTTTATCCTGCTGAAGTTGCTGGTCCTACTCCTCCAACAAACCTTGCAGCTATTCTTCAAGCGTTGGAAGATGGAACTTCTGAGCTGCCTGAACCAGAATATGCTAAGGCTAATTCTGAGTCAGACTCAGATGAGGAAATGGAAGATGCACAAGCTGGAGATCTCCCAGAAGATCACCCTGCTGAGATTGCTGTCCCTTTTGGCAGAAATTCAGGTGCCTCTTCTTCTGGTGAAACCTCAGCTCTGATGGAGACCTTGGAAGCTCTTCATCAGAATCAAGCTATGCTGGCTTCTCATTTGGACGCGCAAGAAGTAGCCAATGCTGAGTTTCGCTCTTTCATGGCAAGGCAAACTACAAGCACTGACGGGATTCATGATGTTCTGGCGCGGATTTTGCCTAGGCTAGGATCTTAGTCCTTTGGTCTGTGTAGTTTTCTTTCCTTGTTGCATCTGTTTTCCTGCATTCCTCTCTTGTAATCTTTTTTGATTATCAATGAAAAGTTTCTTTGTTTTACACTCCAGTGATTTTATTTGTCGTTTTATTCATCTGAATCTTTTGAAATATTCTTTTTGATGTTATGACAAAAAGGGGGAGAAGATAAATGATAAATGATTTGATTAATCTATCAGTTGCTGGGTAAAGCTCCCACACATTTTCTAACAAGAACTGCAAGTTCTATATGGTTTAAGTGTTTTGCAGGTATAAAGAAGTGAAGAGAATCTTCAAAGCAAACACAAGAAGCAAAACCATAAGAAGTGTTATTCTGTAAAAAGAATAAACTCATGGAAACTGAAGCAAGCTGAGTGCTATCAAGCTTCAGAAATCAGAAGCAAGAAAGAAGAATGAATCAGAAGCACTGATAATAGAATTTGATCCATATTTGTCTATTTGCTTTGACAAAATTCTATTTGCTCTGATACATTATTTTAGCCTATATGCCTCTGATACATATCATGTGTTCAAATATACATTTTATGTTCTGACTCGTTCATGCTGACTTTTGTCGTTTAGTTTTTGTTCTGTAACATTTCAGGATGTAAGATGCTCTGATGATGCTCTGGTACATTCAACAATGTTCTGATACAAATCTAGCATGAAGTGATGTTGGTAGAAATTCAAAGCTCTGAAGCTATCCGAGGGAAGCAGAAATCAGAAGCTGTGAATGTTCTAAAGATCCAGAAAACTCAAGTTCTGAAGCTGTCCTAAATGGAAGCAGAAATCAGAAGCTGTGAATGTTCTGAAGATCAAAGAAATTCAAGTTCTGAAGCTGTCCTAAATGGAAGCAGAAATCAGAAGCTGTGAATGTTCTGAAGATCAAAGAAATTCAAGTTCTGAAGCTGTCCTAGATGGAAGCAGGAATCAGAAGCTGTGAGTGTTCTAAGGATCTAAAGAAATTCTAGTTCTGAAGCTGTCCAATGGAAGCAGAAGTCAGAAGCTATGAATTCTCTGAAGACAGAAGCTTATGTGATCGTCTCTACCGAAATAATCAGGGAAGTCTTTTATTAAAGTTCTTCGAGTATTTATTTCAGGGGGAGATTATTTATCTCAGGGGGAGATTGTTAATCTCAGGGGGAGACATATTCATATGCTTATGCTATAGCTGTGTAATTTGTCTTTTGCCGTCTGCTCTTTCTGATCGCAAATTCATATCATTTATATATGTTTTTGTCATCATCAAAAAGGGGGAGATTGTTAGAACAAGATTTGTTCTGATCAATTATCTTAGTTTTGATGATAACAATAATATGAATTTTGCTTAAGATAATATGGTACTCTAATCCAATGCAATTTCCTTTTCAGGAAATATATAAAGAGTATGCATAATTCAGCGCTCAGAAGCTTTGTCTCAAGGGTTCAGCATGCAACATCAGAACATGGTCTGGCAAGACATCAGAAGATGGTCGAAGCAGAATCAGAACATGGGTCTATGGAAGCATCAGAAGAACATGAGATCAGAAGCATTGAAGTTCTGATGGTATCACGCTCAGAAGCACTTCAAGGTCAGAAGATCAGAAGATGCTTTGCACCAAGCTGTTTGACTCTGATGATATTCAAACGTTGTATTCACAAACATCAGATCAGAAGGAAGTACAAGTGGCAAGCTACGCTGACTGACAAAAGGAACGTTAAAAGCTATTATAGGCAACGTCAGTAGACACAGCGTGAACAAGGCTCGAGGTAGTTGACAAAAGCGTATAACATTAAATGCGATGCTGTACGGAACACGCAAAGCATTAAATGCACTCAACGGTCATCTTCTCCAACGCCTATAAATATGAAGTTCTGATGAGAAGCAAGGTTAACGATTCTGCACAAAACAACTCATATTAACTTGCTGAAACTCTGTTCTACTCAAAGCTCAGAATCTTCATCTTCATCAAAGCTCACTACATTGCTGTTGTAATATATTAGTGAGATTAAGCTTAAACGTTAAGAGAAATATCACAGTTTGTGATTATAGCTTTTAAGAAGCAATTGTAATACTCTTAGAATTGATTACATTAAGTTGTAAGGAACTAGAGTGATCGTGTGGATCAGAATACTCTAGGAAGTCTTAGAGGTTATCTAAGCAGGTTGTAACTAGAGTGATCGTGTGGATCAGAATACTCTAGAAAGTCTTAGAGGGTATCTAAGCAGTTGTTCCTGGAGTGATCAGTGTGTGATCAGAAGACTCTGGAAGACTTAGTTGCTGACTAAGTGGAGAACCATTGTAATCCGTGCGATTAGTGGATTAAATCCTCAGTTGAGGTAAATCATCTCTGCGGGGGTGGACTGGAGTAGTTTAGTTAACAACGAACCAGGATAAAAATAACTGTGCAATTTATTTTTATCTGTCAAGTTTTTAAAGCTACACTTATTCAAACCCCCCCTTTCTAAGTGTTTTTCTATCCTTCAAAGAGTACCTGTTAGAACCACCAATATTGATTCCTCCAGTTGAAGGAAGACCATTAATCATGTACCTTACTGTGTTGGAAGAATCCATGGGTTGTATGCTTGGACAGCAAGATGAAACCGGTAAGAAGGAGCATGCCATCTATTACTTGAGTAAGAAATTCACAGATTGTGAGTCTCGTTACTCCATGCTCGAAAAAACATGTTGTGCTTTGGCCTGGGCTTCAAAACATCTCCGCCAGTACATGATCAACAATACTACTTGGTTAATCTCCAAAATGGATCCGATCAAGTATGTCTTTGAAAAGCCTGCCTTAACAGGAAGGATTGCCCGGTGGCAAATGCTGTTATCTGAATATGACATTGAATACCGTGCTCAAAAAGCGGTCAAAGGAAGCATTCTCGCCGATCATTTGGCGCATCAACCAATTAATGAATATCAATCTCTCAAGTTTGACTTTCCTGATGAAGATGTCTTGTACTTGAAAATGAAAGATTGTGACGAACCGTTACCTGAAGAAGGTCCTGATCCTGGATCAAGATGGGGCCTAATTTTCGATGGAGCAGTAAACGCTTTTGGCAATGGAATTGGGGAAATCATCATCACTCCCAAGGGTACTCATATCCCATTCTCCACCAAATTGCTATTTGATTGCACCAACAACATCACAGAATATGAAGCTTGTATCATGGGTCTCGAAGAAGCCATTGACTTAAGGATCAAGATCCTAGACATATATGGAGATTCAGCCCTTGTGATCAACCAAATCAAAGACAAGTGGGAAACTTACCACCCTGGTTTGATTCCTTACAGAGACTATGCAAGACGTCTGTTGACTTTCTTCAACAAGGTTGAATTGCATCATATACCTCGAGATCAGAATCGAATGGCAGACGCCTTGGCTACTCTATCTTCCATGTTCAAAGTCAATCATTGGAACGATATGCCTACAGTCAGAATTACGCGCCTTGAAAGGCCCGCCTATGTGTTTGCAACTGAAGCAGTCATCGATGATAAACCGTGGTTTCACGACATCAAACGCTTCCTTCAAACTCAAGAGTACCCACTTGGGGCATCAAACAAAGATAAGAAAACTCTAAGGAGGCTTTCTGGCAGTTTCTTCCTGAACGGAGATGTGCTATACAAAAGAAATTTCGACATGGTTTTGCTCAGATGCGTGGATAGACACGAAGCAGACATGTTAATGCATGAAGTGCATGAAGGGTCCTTTGGAACTCATTCAAATGGGCATGCAATGTCCAAAAAGATCTTAAGAGCAGGATACTATTGGTTGACAATGGAATCTGACTGTTATAAACATGTGAAGAGATGTCACAAGTGTCAGATCTATGCAGATAAGATCCATGTGCCACCGACTCTACTCAACGTTCTCTCATCTCCATGGCCTTTTTCCATGTGGGGTATCGATATGATTGGAATGATCGAACCGAAAGCTTCAAACGGTCATCGTTTCATCTTGGTAGCTATTGATTACTTCACCAAATGGGTCGAAGCAGCATCTTACGCCAATGTTACAAGACAAGTGGTTGTGAGGTTTATCAAGAATAACATCATTTGCCGATATGGTATTCCCAGCAAGATCATTACTGACAATGGTTCAAACTTGAACAACAAGATGATGAAAGAATTATGTGAGGAATTCAAGATTGTGCATCATAACTCTTCTCCTTACAGACCAAAAATGAACGGCGCCGTTGAAGCTGCCAACAAGAACATTAAGAAGATTGTCCAGAAAATGGTCGTCACTTACAAAGATTGGCATGAAATGCTGCCATTTGCTTTACATGGGTACCGTACTTCAGTGCGTACTTCAACAGGGGCAACTCCCTTTTCTCTAGTATACGGCATGGAAGTTGTGCTCCCCGTAGAAGTTGAAATCCCATCAATGAGAGTCCTCATGGAGACTAAGTTATCAGAGGCTGAATGGTGTCAAAACAGATACGATCAGTTGAACTTAATCGAAGAAAAACGTATGACTGCTCTATGCCATGGACAGTTATACCAAGCAAGGATGAAACAAGCCTTCAACAAAAAGGTTCGACCTCGTGAATTTCAAGAAGGCGACCTCGTGCTTAAAAATATCTTGTCTTTTCAACCAGATTCTAGGGGCAAATGGTCTCCTAATTACGAAGGCCCGTATGTTGTCAAAAGAACATTTTCTGGCGGCGCCATGATTCTTACAACCATGGATGGTGATGAACTCCCACATCCTGTGAATGCTGATGCAGTCAAGAAATACTTTGTCTAAAAAAGAACAAAAGAACAGCTCGGTAAGTCGAAAACCCGCAAAGGGCGACTTAGGCAAAAATGAGCGTCTCGGTGGACTGAAAACCTGAAAGGGCGGTCCAGGCAAAAATTAGAGACAATAAACAGAAAAAATTCATCCTGGTAGATTGAAAACCTGAAAGGGCAATCTAGGCAAAAATTAAGGAATAATGACAAAGTAACTGCATCAGTCCGTACTTCGTCACCTGAAGAGTCTTTTTCATCAAAGGATCTACGATCAAATCATCGCCAATCTGAAGCGACAAGCACAGTTGGAACTCAAAGTTGTTAGGGGGAATAGTGGTTATTGCTTTCAATGTAGCCTTTTCCGCATAATTACCATTTCCAACTTTTGTAAATACTCCATGGAATCACGCCTTTAGCTGATTTCCATCCTATTAAATAAATTTGAGCCTTGTGCCCATTTGTTTGCAATTCTAATTTCTTTTAGCTTGCAAAATGACGCTTTAATTGTGTTATTCACTTTTGAAAAAAAAAGAGAAAAAAAGTTTTAAATGAATTTACTTTTCTTTTTCAAAATAAAAGCGAAACTTTCCTTTGAGTGATGAACAACCGAAGGAACATCAACAGCTATCTCCATAGGATGAATCAAAGATTATGATAGGAAAAGCTCTTCTATCCCCAGTGAAGAAGGTCTTTTATCCCTAGTGACGAAGATTTTTATCTCCAATGAAGAAGTTCTTCCATCTCAATAAGAAAAGATGCTTATCATCCCCAGAGAAGATTAAAGCACGCAACACCGTTCATCACCTGTGTTATCTACACCGTGTTGAAGAACGTTTGCCAAGTATCTGGTTGTATTGCGACGCCGGTCCCTCTCCAGCATACTTCTTTGTCTGTCAGTATTGTCAGCACGCATGTGACATTCATGACATTCATCATTCATCATATTTGCATCATTTATGCATTCTTACATTTTTCAATGTTTGCTTTAAAATCACTTGTTTAGGATATATCTATCCTAAAAAAAAAAAAAAAAAAAAAAAAAAAAAAAGAGAAAAAAGGGAAAAAAAAGAAAAAAGTATGGGCGCGTCATCTCTCCAGTAGGTTGTCATCCATAAGCAGAAAGAACATTTTCTTTCTCCAGTTCCCCACTGAGATCATTCCTCGTGGAAGAAGGTTGCTTTAGTTTTCTCTTCTCAAAACGAAGGAGAAAATCCCCAGTCGAGTTCATTCCTCATTGGGTACAAAGTCTTGTTTGACTGTTCCTTTCCAATTCATTCTTGGTTAGAACCTTGTCTTTACCAGAGATTCAAATTCCGATTCCATCAAACAGAGTCGTGAAAAAACAAACCATAAGCAATAGCCTCATCATTCGAGCAGCTTATGTCTCTTTCAAAAGATTTTTCCTCTCAAGGAAGTCAATCATGAAGACCATTTGACAATCAGGGCCTTATTACTGTTCACAAGGCTGAATAACCAGTAATTTCCCTAGCAAAGTCTCCAGAATCATTTTATCACTCGGATGATAATTGATCATGTCTTCAAAGCCACTATCACAAGACTGGTAGTCAGTAACCTTTTTGTTCTGGTTATATTATTAAACATGTCTATCACAAGGCTGATAGTCGGTAATATTAACCGAACCTTTGAAACTCTTTTTACCATGTCAAGTCTATCACAATGCTGATAGTCGGTAATATAGTTTCATACCTCTCACCTTCGCATTATTAAACAAGTCTATCCCCATGTTGATAGTCGATAATGTCGATAGGTAAGCTTTTCTTGCAAAGCTATCATTCCCTGGTGAAGCATACACTTGCTTTCCCGAAAAACGGGTTCCCTTCCTAAAACGGATTGAGACATCCTTCCCGATCTCTTTTCCCCAGTGGAGTCAGTTATTGATATCCCCTCGGTAAAGATATCCTTGCATCATTCGCAATTTTGGTATCTTAGGTCCAAAATTTGCGTCTTCTGATATTTAAGTCTCTTCCACCCTATCAAAACGAAGATTTTCAATCTTCATGTCTCAGGTTGAAGAAACTTAAATAGGGGCATCTGTCATACCCCAATTTTTGACCTAAGATACCACCTCATATCATTTTCATATGCATCATTTGCATCTCTAACAAATTGCATAGCTTGTGTTTGTTAATTGTGACTCAACAGGATTTAAACAAGAAATCACTCATCAGTACAACTAACAATTAGGGTTTTGTTTTCCCTTCATCTCAAATGAATCATCTTCATCAACAATCAACATTTGGTTCTCAGAGATTCATTTCAACAAGCTCAAAGGCTCTGAATCAACCAGATTAGGGTTTTGACTAAAGCTAGCATACTCCTGACTTTTGCTCAGAATTTAACCTAATGACTTGGGATATGACCTCAAGACCCCAAGTGCATCATTTTGACCTAATCCATTGGCTCAAGACATCTCCTACACAAGGATTGATCAACAGTGAAATTTCAAATCATCAGATTAGGGTTTTGAACTATCAGGGACTAAAATCAGGGATCACATTTGGGAAACCCTAAAAATCCCCAGGAAGTCAATCAAAGGTTTCAATCACCCTCAAATAATCCCTATGACAATATACAATGGAAATTGCATCTCAATTCAAGATCCACAGTCATCAATTTCATCAGGTCGACAATTAGGGTTTTTGACCTAATTCACTGAACAACTGACTTTTTAATCAGAACATGGTGCCACAACTCAAACCATGGCTCAATATCCTCTAATGCTTCAATGTGATCCATTCATACCATTCATTTGATGAGGATAGCCTGTTTCATTTGAAATCTCCAGAAACGCGATTCGTCTGAAAAAGTCAACTGTACAAGATCACCATTGACTTTTGGGGGATTTTGGTCAACCATGACTTTTGAAGTTTTGAATCATCAATATATGATATATGAAGTCAATTGATCAAGAAAAATCAAGAAAATCAATCAAGAATCAAAAAGTCAAAGTTTGACTTTTATACTTAGAAAAATTTTCTAAGTGCTTTTCAATAGTTTTTTCCAAACTTTGGAAGGGAATAACTCAAAATGTTACCTACAAACTGAAAAAAACTTCCAACATGAAAGTTGTAGATTTTGATCCAATAAACAACTTTGACACATATAATTTTTTTCCATAAGATCAACCATTTAAGAGATATGGAGCTTCAAAGTTGGCATCTTTTGAAAAATGCACTTAAAATCTCACTTTCTTCAAAGTTCATGGATCTTTTTCACCCACTTCCTTAAAGATCTTGAAGAAACTTTCAACTAGGGTTTTGAAGTATGTAATATGAGCTTTCCAAAATGTCCAAGAGCATGAAAAAATATGGAGTGTAGCTATGGTTTTGAATTTTGACATTAGTGAACTTTTCACTTGAAATTTCAAGTCATTTTGCCAAAGTTATGAACCATTTTGCCAAATGATCCAAGTAATGATGCATAGATGCAATGATTGAAGATATTTTCTGATTTGAAGATCAGAATGGAAGAGATAAGAAGCTTGGCAAAATAACCATGGTTAAGTCACTTTTAACCATTTGCATTTAATGTGAAAGATTCCATTTTATCTCTTAAGCCAAATCATCACTTCTTGATCAACTTGCAAGAGCTTTGCATTCAGAATCCTTGCCCTATAAATAGAGGTTCAAATCACTCTTCAAATCACACCAAAACCTCACAATCATAGGTTTTCTCTCTTCTTTCTTGATTTGCAAGTTTCATGAGTTTCAAAGAGGAAGAATTGCAATTTCCATCTCTTGCAATTTCTGAGCAAAGTGAGGGTTCTAACATCTCATAAACATCAAATGTGATGTGTTTGAACCATCCATACACCCCAAAAACACCAAGAACTCAGAATCACTACCTCACTTCTCAAATATGCATAACATAAGCCTTATCATGCCAATTTTCATTCAAGCTCAATTCTGTCCAATCTAACCATCCAGACACCATCCATGTACCATATATGAACTATTCCAATCATCATCCCTGACCTGTAACTCCAAAATCACTAAGCTTGATCCTCACTTGAGCCCTACTGCAGATCGAGCATCACCAGCTGGTCCAGAGGTTTTCAGTTCATTCCAATCATCCAAACATGTTCCATAAGGTCCACTGAAGCTGTCCAGATCAAGAAACAACATCTGGAACCTCTCATTTGCAGAATTCGATTCTCAGTTTGGCCGTTTTTGAAGGTAAGCCTCATGAACTCCAAACTCATACATACATGCATCATAAATGAAAAATTGAATTGCTATCTTGTTTCTGCACTATCACTGATCAATAGCCCTCAATCAATTTCACAATTCATCAATCCTACACGATTCCATGTTCAAATTCAGAATTAGGGTTCTTAGTGTTCATCACAAAATTGATCACCTTAGAGCAAATATAAATGAATTATGAGGGCACCATCATGTTTCTCGTCCAAAACCGAGCAAGATAGACTATCTACTTGATCAAAACAATCCAGTTTTAGAGAAATTCAAAATCAAAATAGGGATGTGTTCTTGGCGCCATTTTTTGTTCAGAGATTTCAAACACTTGTTTTTGAATATAATTAAATGAGCGTGTATCATAAACAAGCTGCGCGCGCAACTCAGTTGGTTGTTGTTTTGAGTAGTGAACCTCAGGGCGTGGGTTCAAGCCCTAGTGAAGACAAAACCTTATTTTTTACCACTATTTTTCTCATTTTTCTTCACAACTTCATCAATTAACTTAACTAACCAAATCAATTCATTTTTGCTTCATTTTTTAAACAATATTCATTTGATATATATATTTTATGAATACCAAAAAAAATCATCAAAAAATATTTATTTGATACATTTTTTAAATAGGTTTAAAATGAATTGTTTTTAAGTATTTTTAAATACTTTAAATATTGTTTTTCTTTTTGATTCTTCAAACTTAATCACTTATAAATATTTTTTTTGATCAAACATTAATCATTTAGGTATAATCTTTCTGTTTATCTTGATTAATTTGATTTCTTTCAATTTCAAATCGTTTTAAAACAAGCGATCGCGATTCTTTTCAAAAACGATAAACCATTTCTTTTTGATTTTCAAAAGAAACTATTGATTAAATCTTTTTAATAAATCAATTGATTTTCAAAACAAAATGGGCCTCCATGTAGGTATAAGTCCCAAGCCCCTTTTTGTACATACTCTTTCCTTTTGCTTTGTACAATTTTTTTTTCTTCTTTTAAACAGAAAACTTCTTTTAAAACAAACTTTCAAACAGTTTTTCAAACAACAAAACTTCAAAAAACAATCAACCATGTTTTATAAAATAAAACATGGGCCTCCACATAGGTATAAGTCCCATTCCAGTACATGAAATTAGGTATTTCATTGTACGCCTTTTTGTACATACTTCGATCAATTTGTTTTTTAACTTTGAACGACAAATCAAAAAATGAAGGTTTTCTTTAAATCTTCCCAAAAATACCATGGGCCTCCATGTAGGTATAAGTCCCAAGCCCTTTTGTAAATGCCGGTTTACATAGCTTTGAATAAACTCAAGTGGGTCTCTTCCCGAGTATGAGTCCCGAGCCCTGTGTATACAAATGGATCATGCTTACAGGTATATTTCCTTCATAAACTCCATTATATACACACACTTTGTCATATATATGTATAACTGTTCATAATTGTTCATGTACTTGTTCATATTTGTTCATACTTGTTCATACTTGTGATTGTGTTATATATGCTTGTTCAACTTAGTATAACACTAGGTTCCCCATAGCCTCCTATTGGGCTTCGTGCAAAGAATCTCCCTAGTTTAGGTTAGGACATAGAGTATGGTTTCCCAGTGAAATCGCTCTAAGAGCTCAAACCAACTATACCACGCCTCCCCTTGGGCTTTGTACAAACGAGTGACCCTCCCATAGCCTCCTCTTGGGCTTACAATGCAAGGACCCTCGATTGTCCCTCCCATAGCCTCCTCTTGGGCTTACAATGCAAGGACCCTCGGATAGCCTCCTCTTGGGCTTCGTACAAGGACCCACGGGCTTCTTATAAGCATCCCCAATATCCAAATCAAATACCCTAGGAGATTAGACATTTATCATCTCTATGATAGGAGTATCTCTTCTATATCATCACAAACAATCAATCAATCAAACTTTTTTGCCACAAGGCTGGCTAATCAATCAAACCGTTTTGCCACCATACTGGCTGATTAATCAAAGTTTTTGTCACAAGGCTGACTTCATTGAAACTTTTGCCACAAGGCTGGCTGATTAATCAAAACTTTTTGTCACAAGGCTGACTTCATTGAAAGTTTTTGCCACAAGGCTGGTTAAACAACAAAAACATCTTTATCATTCTAAGCGCCATAAGTGGCACAGCCCAGGGCTTATAATGAAAAGATTTTCAAACAAAAAACAAACAGATGTATGTGATGATATAGATTAGATACATCGAACATTGAGATGACATTTGTCTCTTATCCTTTGCTTCCACTAGCATAAGTGGGAACTACGATTGCTCTGACTTTCTCAACATCCCTTTGAGAATACGTAGGCACAAGGTCATATCCTTGGCGAGCAAAACTTCTCTCTCAAACCATTCAAACCTTAGCACCCGTAGACCCCGAGCTACAGATGCTCTGATTCCCTCTAAGGGATATGTATGCAGAGGATCGCGATGATCTTTGCGAGCATAATCAAACAAACACCTTAGGTCCCACCTATTTCACAAGAACCCCACAATAACATGGAATGAAAAACAAAACAAAGAAACCTATAGAGTACTATAGACACGTTGGGTGCTAATACCTTCCCTTCGTATAACCCACCCTCTTACCCGGAATCTCTCCTCCACTTGTGCATTGCTTTTAGTTTTGGGCTTTGCACCTGTTTTTTAGGTTATTGCAACTTTTTTCCTTTTCCTCCTTTGGAAACAATAAAAAGTTTGGTCCGTACAAAAGAAAAATCATTTTTTTGAGCACTCGAGCCCAAAGAAGGCATCAGGTGTCTCATCCCGAAAAAAAGATAACGATTTTTCCCGCGACAATATCCCCTTAAGCTAACTCATCAAGAGATAGTACTAGAATAGATACAAGCAAGGAAAACCATGTCGTGGATGTATTGCCTATATGTCATTGTATTGTTGCTATTGGAAGAGATAACGTAGCTAGATGAGAATTTCAAAAAGTCATTCTCAGAAGGATCACTTTAGTGGCAATATCATTTAAGCCATATAATGCATGGAAATATACACTAGTACAGAAAACACATTTAACTTCGGTTGGATATGAGGTGTTACCTCGATTTTATATGCGAGGTAACGAAGTGCATCACATTACCCCTCAGTTGTAATTCCAATGAAGAGAAAAGTGCAATGGTCATGGATTTGATCCCTAACAACAACCTTTTTGGAATTTTTAAATGGAAAAAACACGTTTCTCCTCAGGTTTACTTATAATTGACGAGTAAAACACAATTGAGTTTTAGATGGCTTGCTTCTCCAAACCCTAAATGAACAGATAACTTTATAACTTGGTTTACAAAATAATTATATGAACAATTGTATTATATTTGAAGAACAACTTCTTAGATTAATTATTTTAATTAATCAAATATGGATTGACACAATTAAATATTAGTAAATTATATTATGGTCAGTTGATATTAAACACTAATTATATATGAATTATTTAATTGGGCTTTATGCCTGAATGGACCGTGATGGGTTGGACCATTCAATTAAGCCCAATGAGATGTCTCTGCCCTCAGCCGTTTAGCTATTTAAGCGTTGCCCCATTAGACTATTAATATACAGTGAAAACCCTATACGGCAATGAGGGTAGTAATCCTCTCATACTCATTCTCTCTGACGGTGTCAATTTAGAAGGTCTCTCAATCCTAAAAGGTACACCGTTCTAATTATTCTTGATTACTCTATAATATTATAATATGCTATAATTTATATCTATAAATTCAATTAAATCTATCAATTGGTATCAGAGCCTAATAGATACATTTTATGGCTATTCTTAGGTTATAGGTTATGAACCTTAAATATTTGATACATGAATATGCATTTGCGATCAATCAAAATCATTATTTTTTATTATATTTTGATTGCTTGAATTGAGAGTACAAGAATTTGATATAGATCCAAACTTTATCGGATTGTGTGATTAAAGTATGTATGTGTAAATCTATTACATGGATCATTGAAGCAGACAAAATTGCATAATATAGTAATTGATAAATATAAGAGAACACCGTACCAATATGTTGCGATGAATGTGGTTAATCGTTAATCTCCAGTGTTTATCCATTCTTTTATTGAAATTGAAAATAGATGAAAGAACTTTGTTTTCTTACTTCGGCATATCTATTGAATCCTTTATGAAGATTTCCTCATTGTTAAAATTACTTTAATTTTATCCGAGGCACCATTATAATTTTGTAAAGAAGAAGTGTCATTTTTTATCAAATGTATTTTGATATTTGACTATGGCAGAGAACTATATCAATTTTGATCTCTATTTTCTTTTGATAACCAATTTATTAATTATTTTATCTCAAAATAAATGAGAATTATTTTGTACTCTTATTATTCTCTTATATGATAAGTTTAAGAATATTTGATTTCTTTTATTTACTTTAAATTCCAATATCTTAAACTTATGGAAAGTTAATAAAGGAGATATTTTCTTATTGTGCTTGTTCACCAACAGTATCTTTCATAATTGATACATATAAAGTCAATATATTTTTCCAAATAATAGCTAACTATTATTATTCCTATTATTTTTGCATTTAATTTTGACTAAAAAGATATTATATAATGTAAAGTTAAAATTTTATTCGTTGAATCCTATATATTGATCCTACACTTTACATCTTGTATCATTATTATATATTGATTTGTAGCAACATTGGGTTGGATTATCGCGTTCTTTCGAAATAGAACTCTTATCTCTTGCATTAATTGATTTGAAATACTACTCATATTTGATCAGTAGTTTATATGAGAAATTTATAAGAATTTAAATCGTATCTTTTCAAACTTTGAGTCTAAAATAACTTTTATGGAAACATATTTGATTTGTAGTAACGATATCGTTAATTACTTTGTTTAAGTGTTATGATTGTTAGAATATATTAGGTTCATTTATTTTGCATATTAATTTATCTCTAATATATGAACCATTTGAGATGACATTATAAGTTATAAAGTCATCGATGCTCATGAACTATGGATGAATCTGATGTTTTGAAGGTTAGTCATAATTTATTTTCAATCTTATATAATTGCATATAAGGAGAAACTGTTTCTAATATTATCTACTCCTTTTGAAAATAATAAAATGTACATTTACATGAAGTTATTATTTTTCTATAATATTATGAAAATGAAAACTCTCTATTCATTATCATAAACTGATTTGTTTTTGTATACTTAAATAAATAAATAAAATATATAGTCTTACAAGTATATTTGAAATCTTATTAATTTGAGAGTTTTATTCTAGATAATAAAGTGTAATTTGTATAATTGTAGTCTCACCTATCGTGGATATAATTATACAAATTTTTCTATTTTGAATAAAATATAATCAATCTTAATTTGCATGATTGTAACTCACCTATCATGGATATAATTGTAAAAAAAAAAAATTGTTTACTAAAATAATTAAAATTATTTTAATTATATTTATTTATACCCTATCGAGCTTAGTATTATTAATATAATTTGTTTTGGTTCAATGTACTTATGATCTATGATTACGTAAATTATGATTCGAGTACCCTATCGGTATTAGGATTTTTTGGTGACGTAATATTTGTACATTATTTTATTTCTTATTTAATATTATTGAAACTATCATTTGATAAATAAGAAATTATTTTAAAGCATGTAATACTTTATAAAATCCACTCATTTATTTATAAAAAAAAATTTATTCAAATGACTTTTCAATTCTGTTTGTATTATGTAAGTGATGGATATACCTTATCGGTATGACGTTGCTTGACATGATAATTGTGTGATAGATAAAATAGTTGAATATATATTTAAAATATTTTATAAACTCTTGAGTTAACAATTCAACTATTATTATCTATCAAATAGGAGAATTTAACATGCCAATTATATTAGAAAGGAAAAACAAATATCATTTATTTAATATAATATTATTTTATGGAGACTTATATTGAGGATAGTGTAGTCTTATGTTATTGATGTAAATTTATGACTACTTGTGTTATTTCTTCAATATTAATTGAATTAAAGTCTCATATTTATCCGCTGCGTATAACATAATATGTTTCTCAAATGTGTGTAGTTATATTTTTAGCATTTGAGTTTTGAGTGAATTATTAAGATGTTGTATATTATCCTATATTTAAAAGTATATGGATTTGATGTCACTCAAATGATGGTAAACCTTTTATATGACTATCATATTGTTTCATGTGAAATTATATCTATAATGATATATTCTATTTATGTGTAAAATATGTGGTTGAGTTTGTAAAACTCTAGTGATGATATATTATACAACCATTTCTCTGTATAGTTTTGCACTAAAAATAAAATTAGTATCCCATTGAATAATCAGAGTATTTAATATTAGTGAGCTCTGATAAATGTATATCCATTGTTTTATATTGGATCAATGGGAGTGCATGTGTACACAAAATAATATAATCCAAAGGAAAAAGAAATAGATTATTATTATTCTCATATTGTCATATATTCTTTTATGCAATATAAAATATGACATATTCTAAAAAGACTTCAAAATGTACAATAACTCTAAGAAGTCTTATTCTAGTATATTGAGATATATATTATTCTCTTAATATCAGGAAACATCAGAATTGGATGTTTGGGTCGATATTGAAAAGACACAATAATTCCTTAGCATGCAATAATATTGTGTTATTCGGCTTTGGCTAATATGTATAAGGATTTACTTATGCACCATGCATAAGCCTACATAAGTCATTGGATCATGTTTTTAATCAAGTATTGAGTATTGAGTATTGAGTATTGAGTAGTGAGTATTGAGTATTGAGTAATAACAATTGATGTCTAGAATTTGATCCAAGGGTTCATAATAATCTATGCATGGTATATAGGTTTTTATCTATGCACGGTAACTTCACCCGTGTTATTCTATCTTCAATAGTCCACTCTTGTCAGGTCATAATATGAAAGTACAAGTAAATATTTATACTCCTATCGAGTATGATATTGTATTATGAAGGTACTTATGGTTAAATGTAATTACTCTTGTAATAGGATATTCCTATATGTAATTACTATTCGTAGACCTATGTGGATATTCTATGACCTATAATTTAAAACTCATTAGTATAATCACTTCCCAAGACTTATACACATGAGTAAGTCTTATGATATTTTGGGTTAGTGGGAGTTTATTATTAGCATATTCATATGCTTGGGCCATTCTTTATAACATATTTCTCTTGACTTAAATATGTTATTCTAAATTCATCATTGTTTAAATAAATTTGAGTCTTTAATATGTATGATTTGTTTTCTCTATCGGATACAATTTCTGCACTGTTGAAGCGTATTTGTCTTTTTGATTGATTAGTTTTTTTTTAATAGGCAATGATACTATTAAAGGAGTTAAAGGGAAACTCCACCCAAGACAAACGGAAAACTCCGACTACTCACAACTCATGAGCGGAAGGATATTCTAAGAGTGAAAATTATAATTTACAGAAATCTTATAACTAGACACAAGCCACCTCCAAGAATTGGAAGTAGTCTCCGACATACACTCAATAAAGCTAAATGGCTCTCCTTTAAAAATAACCGCATTACGCTTTAGCCAAATACACCAAACCGAGGCAAGCCAAATGACCGCAACGATATGCCTTCTATTTAACTGCTTCACCTTATCGCAATGCTTGAAGAACTTCTCAAACTCTTCCAAGGTGATCTCCGACGTGCCCAACCAATTATACACCTTCGACCATATCCTCGAAACAATCCCGCAATGACAAAGCAAATGGCTTAAACATTCTTCTTCCTTCATACAAAACACACAAAGTAACTCATTCAAAGGAGCCACAATTCCTCTCTTGAAAAGTTGGTCATTTGTTGCTATCCTTCCAAGAATTACCCTCCATCCAAAGCAAAGAATTTTAGACGGAACTTTGACCTTCCACAAATGATTTATAGCCGACACAGTGGCAGCTTCTAAAGGTGGGGATGAGAGTTTTTCCTTGAACCTGTTATAACAAGAATTGATAGAAAAATTTTCATCCGATGATATAGCCCACACGAAAGCATATTCCATATTCGGCATCACCGGAAAATCCTGCAGAAACTCCAAAAGTTGCTGAACCAGAACGATAATCTCTGCTGTCTCGGCCGGAAACAAGGCTGACAAATTCCAAGCCCAGCCAGAAGCAGAGCCGCTGCCGGCTGCAGCCACAGAAATAAGGTGATCCTCGGCCACCGCAAAGAGCTCCGGCACAGCCTCCCTAAGCGGTTGACTACCTGCCCAGCGTGCATACCAAAACGGGACAGCTCCGCCATCCCCCAGCTTACACTCAACAGCCCCGGCAAAGTGATTTTCCCCAAGGTTCGCATAATTATCGGAGGTAAGCAAATCCCTCCACCAAATAGAGTCCGTATTATTAACAACACTAATATCTCTATAAAGAACTTTTAGAATACGACTCCACACCGCTTCCTTCTCCGTTAGAATCTTCCACTTCCATTTGCTCAACAAAGACACATTAAGGATTTCAACATTCTTCATGCCGAGGCCGCCTTCTTCACGCTTTTTGCAAACGGTATCCTTCCCTACCCAATGGATAGATTTCTTGTCTTCTCTTCCACTCCAAAGAAACCTACTTTGTATACTTCTTATTTCACTTAAAACTTTTGCGGGAGCTTTGTAAAAAGATAAAGGATAAATCAGGATTGCATTAAGGACCGCATTAATCAACACCACTCTCCCCGCCAAATTAAGATGAACCCCCTCCAACCGGCCAACCTATTCCTCAAGTGCTTAATAAGGTCTCTCCACATTGACAACTTCCTCGGGCTATCACCTACTCTAACACCGAGAAATTTGAAAGGAAGAGAATCAATCTTACAAGAAAGAAACGTAGATGCCGCATTCAAGAACCACTCTCCAACATTTACACCATAGAGGTTACTCTTGTGGAAGTTAACCCTTAAACCACTCATTAACTCAAAACCCCTTAGAACGGTTTTCATACTCCAAAGGTTCGAAGTATCTCCCTCCGCCAACATAATAGTATCATCCGCAAATTGTAATATGTTGACCTCTTCTTTATCATTGATCTTGAAACCCCTAAATTCTCCCAACTCCGTAGACTTCCTCATTAGAATTGAGAGAACCTCCATAACCAACACAAACAAGAACGGAGACATCGGGTCTCCTTGACGGAGGCCTTTTTCCACCACAAAATCCCTAGTAGTGCTACCATTGACAATGACAGATAAGGTACTAGTAAAAACACTACCTTCCATCCACCGCATCCACCTCTCTCTGAAACCCATCTTCCTCATGATATACTTTAAGAAATTCCAACTAACATAATCGTACGCCTTCTCGAAATCAACCTTCAAGACCACACAACTTCTCTTTTGTCTTTTGAGAAATCGAGACCAAACTACCAACCACCCTTCTTAATCTTCGCGCCATAAGTTTAGCAAGAATCTTGTAAATACTTCCTACAAGGAAAATAGGACGATACTCAGACAAGGATTGAGGGTTCTTGATTTTAGGTACAAGCGTTATAAAATCCAAAGTGCCAGCCTTTACCATAATAGCTTTGTCATAGAAATCTATCACAAACCCCATAACATTCGTCTTGACCAACTCCCAATTTTGCTTGTAGAACTCAAGGGAATAACCGTCCGGACCGGCGCTCTTATTGCCATCGCAAGACCACACGGCATCTTTGACCTCTTCCTCCAAAAACGGACGTTCCAACCACTCCTTATCCCTCTCACTCAATGATTTAAAAGCGAGGCCCTCCGGAACAGCTCTAGAACTATTCTCCTCTTTGAAGAAAACTTTGAAATGCTCTTTAATCGCGTTCTTTATTTCCTCTACTCCTTCCACCTTCCCTATTTAACAAAGTGATAGCGTTCCTACGGTTCCTCTCCTTGATAGAATTATGGAAAAACCTCGAATTTTTGTCACCATCTACCAACCAAAGTTGTATAGATTTCAACCTTAGCATACTTTCTTTCACATTTAACCACTTCCACAACTCACTAGAAGCCCTATTTCTATCCAACACCAAATCATCCACTAAACCTCCAAAGTTATCAGTTTATAGATCATCAAACTCATTGATTTTGGCAACTTCCGCATTCACCCTTAGATCAATCCACCCAAAAACCTCCCGATTCCATTCCCTAAGACGCACCTTTAATCTCTTTAGCTTTTCCAAGATCACATAATCTCCTCTTCCCGAAACATGCAACTTTGCCCATTCGTATTTTATGAACCCCTTAAAGTCTTCATGGTTGAACCACGCATTATTAAACCTAAAAGGTTTAGGTCCCCAATCAACCCTCCCTACATTAAGATGAATGGGTGCGTGATCCGAAATGTCTCGCTTCCCCACACGTTGATCAACCACCTCCCACGAATCACACAATCCTTTAGTAACCAAGAATCTGTCGAGCCTACTCATTGCCTTGCCATTACCTTTGAACCACGTTAAACGCCCTCCCACACAAGGAACATCCACCAGCCCCATATTCTCGATAAAAGCTCTAAAATCCTCCATTCATTTATTGTTCGAACTTCTTCCCTCCCCTAATCTTTCTCCACTTCTCACCACCTCATTGAAGTCCCCTCCTAAACACCATTCTTCCCCCCACCACACCGCATCCTGCTCCGAAGATTGTCCCATAAACCTCTTCTTACCACCACATTACACGGGGCATAAACGTTAACCAAATTGTAGCCACAAAGAATCCTTCCTCCACAGAATGACCAAGCCTCCGGACGCACCCGAAGAATTCGAAACAGTCCATTCCACATCCTTACTACCCCAGAACGACCCTGCCAGCTCCTCTGTAAACCTGTTCAGCTTCGTTTCTTGAATGAAACACACCTCAACCTTACTTGAATTTAACACAAAACTGATTCGCTTCCTCTTGGAAGGAATCCCACCCCCTCTGATATTATACGAAACAATATTCATAATAACGATGATTGTTTCGCCTTCTTCTCCAACATTCTCTTCTTATCCCTCATCTCCATTACCTCCACCAACTTTACACTCATTCCTTGTTCACCCTTGCTCACCACCCCCAAATTAGAAATAGAATCCCAAACTCTCCTTCCCACTCCTGAGTTCTCACAGTTCGCAATCCTAGCGTTGCACCTATTAACCACCGAATCAGAAAGAGAACAAGAAAGAGACTCACCGGAACCGAATTGCTCAAACGCTCCCTTCCCTTCCCTCGCTCCATTCTGATTCTGTAACGATGGTTTCCCCGCATCTTCCTCCATCGCGGTATAACTCCTTGGAGCGATACAATCATAGTACAATTTTGAAGACTCCACCCTCCACCCCAAGTCCTTTACAGCTTTCTTTTTCCTCTGTTTTGGGCTTCTAAACACACTACAGGCTTTGTCAAAGGAAAGAAGTTTTAGATTTGGGCCCAAGATAGTCGTTGGCCCAACATTCTCTTCAAAAGTGGCCTCATTAGCCCGGGACCCACTAGAAGCACAACTTAAAGCAACAGCTTTTTGACTCCCACCTTTTCCACTATGACCAGACTCCTCACACACGTTATTATCATTTGAAGCATTTAATGTATTTAATGCATGGGACACAGAAATCGAAGGCTCAAAATCTTTGATACTATCTGAGGATAAAGGATTAACCTTTTTTCTAGCTGCCTTATAGACCTCCTTAAAACGTGTAAGAATCTGATTCCGTACGCCTCCCTCAGAATTGTTCTTCTCCTTTTCGCCCCCTTCCTTCCCTTGATTCGTGTCACAGTCCCCTGTTGTCTCCACCTCCTCGGAACATACGCCTTCTCCGCCAGATTCCTCCATGGACAAACCTTGCTCCGATGAGTCCTCCTGTTCCGATATCTTTTCGTCCCCCCTACTCCTAACCGTCGCTTCGTCTTTCAACAGAGAAGAGTCTTCTCTCAAAAAAATGAAAAAGTCTTTCCCGTCAACCGACACTTTCACAGATTCATTGATCTTCTCCTTACTAGCCGTTTTAATACAAACTCTTGCTTCATCCATTCTTGTTCTTTCCAACGTTTGATCATCGCACTTGATAAACCCACCTCTTTGGTTGGCTATGAACTTGAAGAAACTCACACCCCAAGCATGGCAAGGTGTCCCCGTCACTCTTAGCCATAGAATCCTCTCCGTATCCACGTCAGTTGGTCTCCAAGGACGGATGCTTAGAAACCAATTTTCCCACCAAGACTTCCTTTCTTCCACAAAGCTCTCCACTTCGCCTTTAACCAAATCTTCCAGAACGCACATATTAGGTCCCAAGATCGTGACCCTAATGGTAAAGACACCTTCTTCAAAAAAAAGCTGCTTCAGGGACAGTGCTACCCCTGGATCCTTCACAAACCCAGTGTAAGCCTGTTCATATCTCCTTAACTCTTCTTTCTCAGTTCTAAACCACAGCGGTTTGGAAACCTCTTCCTCCTTTGACCCTCCTTTATGCCTGAATGGACCGTGATGGGTTGGACCATTCAGTTAAGCCCAATGAGAGGTCTCTACCCTCAGTCGTTTAGCTATTTAAGCGTTGCCCCATTAGACGATTAATATACAGTGAAAACCCTATACGGCAATGAGGGTAGTAATCCTCTCATACTCATTCTCTCTAACGGTGTCAATTTAAAAAGGTCTCTCAATCCTAAAAGGTACACCGTTCTAATTATTCTTGATTACTCTATAATATTATAATATGCTATAATTTGTATCTATAAATTCAATTAAATCTATCATAACTTACACTAATAAATGATTTTTGAGAATCATGGAACCCAGTATTTATCTCTCATTCTTTAATAGTTTGAATCTCGTTCAATGTTTCAAGTGTATTTTGTGTTAAGCTACTATATTTTCTATCACTCTAATGTCCTTTTGACATGTTCAGAGGAACAAGATGAGAGTTGCACAAAGAATCACAAAAACATAATCTCAATCTCAAACTCAATAACAACACATAAACAATAACATATATAACAACATCAACAATTCAAAAACAAGAATAAACAATAATTCAAAACATTGCTATGTAGAACAACTAAACAACAACATCAACAATAACAATATCAAAAACTCAAAAACAATAATATATAACAACAAAAACAACATTAAAATCCAATCTCAATCCAAACAACAACAACATCAACATTCAATCTCAATCTAAATAACAACAACATTAAACAACTACTAAAAAAACAATCTCTCAACAAAACTACATCAACATCAACAATAAGCTTATAACATACTTATCTCAACAAAAACAACAACATATAACATTCAATATCAGTTTAAACAACAACAAAAAGATTAAACCTCTAGGTTTAAGGTCTCAACAACAAAAATAACAACAATAACAACAACCTAACAACAACCTTTTTGGAATTTTTAAATAGCGAAAAACTCTTTCTCCTCGGTTTTGTCATTTAACCGACGGGTAAAAGCACAATTGAGTTTATAATATATAATGTGGATTGCTTGTCTCACGAAACCCTAACTGAACATATAACTTGACAAATTGGTTTACAAAATAATTATATGAACAATTGTGTTATATTTGAAGAACAACTTACTGTAATGAATTATTTTAGAGCATCATGTAACCCGTTATTCATCTCTCTTTCTTTAATAGTTCGAATCACATTCAAGGTTTAAAGTGTATTTTGTGTCAATCCACTGTATTATCTGTCACTTTAATGTCCTCTTGACATGTTCGGCAAAACAAGATGAGAGTTGCACAAAGAATCACAAAAACATAATCTCAATCTCAAACTCAAACTTAATAACAACTAAACAACAAAAGATATAACAACATCCACAATTCAAAAACAACAATAAGCAACCATTCAAAACATTGTTAAGTAGAACAATTAAATAACAACAACTCAAATACAACAATATATAACAACAAAAATAACATTAACATTCAATATCAATCTAAATAACACCACCAACAACAACAACAACATCAACATTCAATCTCAATCTAAACAACAACAACATTAAACAACTACTAAAAAATAATTCCTCAACAAAACTACATCAACAATAAACATATAACGTACTTATCTCAACAAAAACAACAACGTACAACATTCAATCTCAGTTTAAACAAAAAAAAAAGATTAAACCTATAGGTTTAAGATATCCACAACAACAATAACAACAACGACAATAAAAACAACAACAACAACAACAATAACAACAATAACAATAATGAGTAGTGATGTTTGACATACCAAATATGTGAAGAAGAAATGAAAGAAATGATTTCGGTCTTTCATTTGAGCAAGTATCGAACAAGATCCCTTAACACATATCATCATTTTGAAGGATGATATGTGTTTAGGACTCTCGTTGTTTAGGACTCTTAATTACAAATATGTGTGTGTTATTTTAGTGTGTTGTTTTAAGTAAGTGAAATTGAAAACTACAAGCTAGGCTATATGTAATAAGATTAAACTATTTCACCTCAATTGAAAAACATAACCGAGGTGAAAAGTGACTTATTTTTGGATTAAAAATAAAATATGAAGGAAGACGTCACTTTTAATAATATAAAACATAAATTCCAACTACTGGAATTCGAAGCATGTACCCTGAATTAGTTTACCCCTCAATCATCTACTACAACTGAGGTAATATATTATATATTTTTGAAAGAAAAAATACAGAGCATTCAAGAATTTTACCTCAATCTTTTATTATGTAAAGTGAAATCGTTGTCAAAAGATATATTCTTTGTAGCAGTAATAGGAGGCAGAGGAGGAATAGGTCCGTTAGATATATTCTTTAGTTATATTTGAGTTTGATTTTGATATATAAATATTTGAATTATTGAATTAATTTTGATTTACGACCTGTGTATATATAATGTATATTTTAATATAAATATCTATAATATAAGAAAACTCTATCTTTTTGAAGAGTTCCTCTCATGCTGTCAAGTGGCTTATTCTGAGAGTAGGAAATGTTGCTTATGGATGCGCCACGTGTACTGTTCATTTATGAAGTTATGTTCTTCCATCTTCCACTATGAATGTGTTACATCATTAGCATTTGTGTGGTTCTGTCCATGCATCTTCTATTCTGCATAATTATGTGTTGCATAATTAACATAATGAGGACTTTATCTTCTTCTGTCCATTCACCTTCTGCATCAGTTATGTAATGAAGAGTTTGTAACTGCTACATTATACATAATGATTGTGTTATTTATGGCATTTGTGGCTTCCACTTTTCGGTAGTATCAGACCATTGGCGAAAATATGTGACATCAACGATAGTAAAGAACTTTGGAAAGTTTCTGTTCGAGTGCACCACAAATGGAAGGTTGTTTCGAACTAGAGGGAGCATTTTGAGATGATTTGATGAGTTTTTTTCTTATATTCTATTATTTTGGTCTTATGTTATTTAGATACGAGGGTGGAATGAGATCAAGCAATATCAGAACAAACCAACTGACATATTGGTTTGATTTTCTACATGTATGTACTTTAGAAGGGTTTTCATCAAAACTCATCTGAACAAGGGAAAAACTGCCATCAGTGTTTTCAAGTCATTAGTTTTATTTGATTTCTGCCATTTTTGTAAGTACAATTGTAGAGTACGAGTACGTAAGAAGTAGAACTTAATACAAATGTAAGTACAATTTTTGTAATCAGAGTGCAATTAATTTTTGTAATAGGTTGAAAAGAGAATAGATAAATTATACAGTGATAAATGTGATGATTGTATGTGTTTCACGTGGTTTGTTTGTTACTGTTTTGGTTTTAATGAGCTTTCATTTTTATTTTTTTATGTTATTTTGATCTTATTGTTGAACGGTTCCATTGGTTTTCTACCTTAGAAATGATTCCACTTTTATAAATCTGGTCTTTCCAACTTTACTTTTGAACCGTTCTTGCAGTTATTCTGGAATTATAAGTCTCATCTTTTCAACTTTATTGTTGAACGGTTCTTCTGGAATTATAAATCCGTCTTTTCAACTTTACTGTTGAACGGTACTTCCCCTTCTTCTTGAATTGAGGTGATTTTGGGTCTCAGTTTTTGTTGATATATTTTTTTTAATAGAATTTAAAGAAGAAAAAAAAACTAAGAGTAAAAGAATAAATAAAATTTAATCCATTATATCTAATGAATTTTGATTTGTTTTTTGATTTGTTTTATTATTTCTATATATGTTAAAGATCAAAAGAGAGCATAATCACGATTTGATCATTAATAAACTATATATTTAATTAATTTAAAAATATTTATTTATAAAATTTTTAACCTAAATAAATTATATTGGACTTTAAATAAATAAAATAAAAAATATTCTCTACAAAATCCAAATCAAAAATAAGAAAAGTGAAAATAAGAAAAATAAACGGAAAAAGAGGTATTGCTTTTATGTTATTATTCAAGTCATTTAAATTATAAAGAAGATAGACATAAAATATAATTTTTTGTTTCTGTTGAGTTGAGAATTCTATTTGTAAAATAATTATTATTGCTACATTAAAGTCTAAAATGGATAAATATTTATAAATTAAGTAAATATATATTACAATAACTTAAGAAAAAAATATAATAAAAAAAATATAATAATGATTAAAATAAGAGAAAAATAGAATGTAATGTTTATTATTGATCTAAATATGAAAAAAAAATGTTTCTATTGAAATCTATGTCATTGAAATAATGATTTAATAAATAGGTACTACTTATCTAAATACGAGAAAAATATTAAAATTGTCATGGTGAGGATATCCGATAGAGCAAAGATACAATGAAATCTTGGACGGACCAATGAAGGGGAGACACAACATATTTTTATGAGTGGATGGAGATAAGATTGCAAATAACTTGCTATGATGTGTTATATTTTGATGAACAACTAATTATAAAATTTTAATTTTTGTGTGTATTATTTAATAGTTATAAGATTTATTTTTATACTAAAAAATAATTCATTTTTAATATAATTATCCATATAGGTCTATTAATTTTTCTATATTTAGCATTTTGTTAATGTAATAGTGTTATTAGACAACAAAATCGACGAAACAATAATATAATATGCATTTGATTTGTTTTCTTTTTTATTCTTTTTATTTTTAAATGCTAATAAATTTTTTATCTTTTAATATTTTCTAATATCTACGACATATTTCCTTTTTCTATTTTAAAAATATTAAATGTTACATTCAATTAAAAATAAATTATAAAACATTAGATAAAAAATGATTTTATATAAAAAACTAAATATAGACAATGTTATTTTTATAAACGGGGAACAAATGTTTTTATAAAAATAGTAATCCAGATATTATGTATATACAAAAAAAAAAACTTATAGACATGTGTTTGGTTATTCTGCTAACATTTCAACTTCTATATAATGCTTATTTATATATACTATAATTTTTTTTAAAATAACCATATTAGTTATAAAATAAAAAATTAACATATTAGTTATAAAAAAATTAGTTACAATTATTTAAATTAATTATCATAAATATTACTCTAATTTTTATTTCATATTTCTTAATATGTATTTATATTATATTATTTAAACTATATAAATATGATATATTAAGAGTCATAAACACTTATTTATTTGATTCTCCCCGCCCTTTTTTAGACATAACACATACTTTTTACCCCACTTAATTTTTTGGCAATGAAAATCAAGTTTAAAAGTCATCAAGTTATACCTCATAATTCTAATCAATCATATTAAATAATAAGCATAATTTTTTAAGGAAACATTTATCAATTAATAATATTAAATTATAGAATTAAATATATTTTTAATCTTCTAAATATACAAATTGAATTAATATTATCTTCAATTTTCAAAAATATTAAATTACTCAGTTAATTTTAAACAATTATAGTAAATATTTATTTTTAGTAAATAGTTATTTCTCTACAATACTATTCAACTCATACACAACTTACCTTATGTTTTTTTTATTAGTGTTGTTTAGTGACGAGTATAAAGTATAGTATTGTTTTGTTTCGTTTAGGTTTTGATATGATTATAAAGTATAGTATTGTGATCTATAATAAATACATAAATAACGTATGAATTAAATAATATCAAAATTATATTATAATATAACATATTTTTAATTATTTTATTATCATTAATCATTGAAAATTAAGGACAACATAACGTTACTTATAAAAATACTGAGAATAATAACGGAAACATGAAGTTACTGATCAAAATATTGAATAATAACGGAAACATGAATTTACTAATAACGGGTACATGAAGTTACTGATAAAAATATTGAATATTAACAGGAATATGAAGTTAGTGATCAAAATATAAATATTAGCGGAAACATGAAGTTATCGGTAAAAATATTGTATATTAACGAAAACATGAAATTATTGATCAAACCATTGAACATTAACGGGAACATGGAGTTATTAATTAAAATATTAAATATTAACGGGAAGCAATGTTAATACGTTGAAAGTAAATGTGACTAAGTTTATATTGCATTGGACAATCGATATTGTATATTCTTTATTGATCTTTCCAATTTTTATTGCATATTAATAAAATAACACTTCATTATTCTATTCTTTATCAATTTCATTTTTAATTTTATTATGTATCTTTGTTGAACAAATTGTATCATAATAATAATTACATCAATTTCTTTTAAAAAAATATAATATTGAACAAAATAAGCAAGAACATGAAGTTATTAATCAAAATATTAAATATTAACGGGAACATGAAGTTACTGAATAAAATATTGAATATTAACGGGAACATGAAATTACTGATCGAAACATTGAACATTAACGGAAACATGAAGTTACTGATCAAAATATTGAATATTAAAACAAATGAGCTTACCACACTGGTCCCCGTGCGAATGCACGAATATCCCGTTAATATTTAAAATATTGAATATTAACGGGAGCACGGAGTTATTGATTAAAATATTGAATATTAACGGAAGACAAAGTTACTTATCAAAATTTTTAATATAATCGGAAACATTAAGTTACTGATCCAAATTTTGAATATTAACAGGAACACAAAGTTATTGATCAAAATAATAAATATTAACGGGAACACGGAGTTATTTACAAAATATTGAATATTAACGAGAACACGAAGTTAGTGATAATTGTTTTAAATATAAACGAAATATGAAGTTACTGATAAAATTTTTCAATATTAACGACAACAAATTTGGAATATTAACGGGAACACGGAGTTATTGATCAAAATAATGAATATTAACGGGAACACAGAGTTACTGATCAAAATAAAGAATATTAACGGGAACATGAAGTTACTGATAAAAATATTGAATATTAACGGGAACAAGTTTGGAACATTAACGGGAATACGAAGTTACTGATCAAAATAATGAATATTAGCGGGAACATGAAGATACTGATCAAAATATTGAATATTAACAGGAACATGAAGTTACTGAATAAAATATTCAATATTAACGACAACATGAATTACTGATAAACATATTAAATATTTACGGGAACATGAAGTTAATGATCGAAATATTGAATATTAACGGGAAAATAATTTTTATTCATGAAAATATCCCAAACTTTGCCCCCCCAACCTATTAAAAAGAAATTTCTATATTTTACACATTTGGTTTTATGACATTTACCTCTAGAATAATATCTATATTGAACAAAATAACACGGCCACAACAGGTACTCGTGCGGACGCACGGGTATCACGCTAGTTATGAATGAAAGAGTTATAATATATCCATGGTATTATTCACTTAATTTTAAATTTATCTTCGACTTTATGTCATCACAATCCCCACAAATAAGAATGGAGGGACAATTATGACTACAATTTCAAAAATAATTTTAGTATATTAATATATGGAACTAGATTGATACAATTCAATAATATTTGGAATCAAATTAAATATTTTTTCGCAGCCCCAAAAATTGTTCTAAATTGCAGCAAAATGCTGAAAAATGAGGCTTATGCGGCCACAATGTAGAACCATGCTGAAGATTACACAAAAATGAGAAGCATATCCCTATATAATAATTTAGCATTATATTCCTACCATATGCAGATTGCTGCTACTATATATTTTAAAGAAGTAACATTGTCATCATCATGTAAAACAAGGTTGCAAGTTCCATCCACAAAGGGTCTCACATAGTTCAAATTTGTTTCTTATTTATTGGAGTTTTTCAACTCCAATAAGTACTTGGCTCCTATGGGAAAAAATCCGTATAAATCACTCACTGAGTCGGTTTTTAAAACATTAAAATTCATAAGTATCGATCAATTGTATCCTTCACACCAAATGAAGTTGCATATACATACAAAAAGTTTCTCAACACAACAAGAGTATAAAATTCTAAAATAAAATTATTTTTTCCAAAGAACTTCATTTCCGACAATAATATGAACTTAGTGACACCTAGGCTGTTAGAATAATAATGCAAGTGTGAGTAAGTGGGGAAATAGTCTCACATTAATAATAATGCACATGTGGGACTCTTAACGCACCCCTTCACGTCCAGGAATAGACAACTATGTTAAGTAATATGGTTTAGCCTAACTCAACCCTACAAAACCGGCTAGTCGGGTGAGGATTGCCCCCACTTATAAGCACATGTTTAGACTATATATTATCTGATGTGCGACTCTTAACACAGGCTAAATCCAACTATAATTAGGAGGTTCTCTTACACTCTCAAAATTCGCAACTTCATCTTCAAAAGTGTAGAACTTTTTTGTTTCGGATGAGTAAAACACAGTACTTCCGCCATAGAATCTCGGAAAATATATTTTGTTTTCCATTCCTGCAATTTTCCCCTTTGCAAAAAATGATGTATTGCCAACAAAATACATGTGATTTACCAAGCTTTCAACTTTGGTCCATGTCATTGTTAACTTGTTCAACTCAAAAATTTCAACCCATTTTCCAAAAGGCCCTTCAAATACCGACAATTGATTGCCATTACATTCTACTATAAAACTATTGATAGTGTTAGTGCATGGAGATCGAGATGTATTAAATTTTTTCCTACTCGCTCCTCTTTCAGTTAATTTTATAAATCCCAATGTTCCATTGTCACTAAGATAATAAAATGATCCATTATGAAAATTAGGACTTTTGTTTTTGACATAAAAGTAACCACACTCAAAATTAAATAATGAAGCATTATTTGTCCTATCATCAACGAGTCTAAAGATCAGTGTCCTATAGTAAGGTGGTTTACACTCATCAAAATCAGCAATTATGCATTTAAAAGAGGATGGACAATGTGAAAAACCAATACACTTATCACTTCTTATTGTTATAGGTACATTCTTAAAGGGCTTCACTTCCTTTGTACAAGAACCGAAGAAAAATGAACACCTTTTGTTCATTGTCAATAACAGCCAACCATTTTTCGAGTAACAAATTCCACAATCTGAATTGAACAAGCACTCATCAATATTTGTATTGCCTTCAAGAAAATCGAGTTATGGCAATTTAATAATATATTTAAACTTGAGGCCGTGTTTTGGAAGCAGAAAAGTGAAGACATTGTCCTTATCAAAGAACATAAATAAAGGACATGGTGAATGATATCAAACCTTAACATTGGTGGCGCTCATAACCGAAACATTTTATTGGTAACTCGAAAATGCAAGTAATCAAATCCATTAAGATGCTCTGCAATCATTCTGATACTACAAAATTTGTTGCCTCTAGCAACACTTTTTTATGCAACATGTGAAAATTGTTGCCTAAAAAGTATTTCTGGCAACATTTTACACTTGATGCCAGCAATGTTTTTACAACAACTTATAAATGTCCCCTAAACTCTTTATGAGTATGCTTTCTCAATGTTCCTATGTGTGAGATATTGGATCGAACTCTAGTATTGTCGAAGGGTAGCTTCTTGGTTCGACAGTTCGACAGAGTTAAGCATGAAGTCGAAGGATTGTTCACATGCTGGTGTCGAAGTGTGCATGCTGTAGTCGAAGATGGGTCTAGCATGCAGATGTCGAAGATGCTAGGGTTGTTAGCATGTTAAATTAGGTTTTAGTGTTTAAACCCTAATTTGTTAAGTTAGCTTGTTTATTAAGTTGGCTTGTGTAATGGGCCTTGTGGAAAAAGCCCATTAGTTAGTATGTTAGGTTTTATTATAAATAGCATACTAGTCTCTCATCATTGCTAAGCTGCAAATCCTAATTTAGGGTGAGAGAGGTTATTTGTTATTCTTGTAAACTTGTAATCTTGTTTTAAGAGAAAGTAAAAGAATAACGGTTATAACCAATTATTGTGTTCTTCTTCTCCCCTATAATTCCCTATTATACTTTGTTATTGGTATCGTTTTTTACAACAAATTGGTGCGGTGAGCGTGGAGAAGATGCCTTCAACAAAGTATGAGATTGAAAAGTTCACCGGAGTGAATGATTTCGGTCTGTGGCGCTTGAAGATGAAAGCCCTACTGGTTCAGCAGGGTTGTTTGGAAGCGTTGAAGGGAGAGGCAGCCATGAATGTTGCATTAACGGCAGCGGAGAAGACGACTATGATTGAGAAGGCACACAGCGCAATTTTGTTGAGCCTTGGTGATAAGGTTCTCAGGCAGGTATCAAAGGAGACGACGGCATCAGGGTTATGGGTGAAACTTGAAAGTTTGTACATGACCAAATCGCTGGTAAATCGACTCTACCTGAAGCAAGCTTTGTATTCATTCAAGATGATTGAAGACAAAGTATTGGCTGAGCAGTTGGATATGTTCAACAAGCTGATTCTTGATCTTGAAAATATTGATGTGAAAATCGATGATGAAGATCAAGCGCTGTTACTATTGTGTTCTTTGCCTCGATCACATGCTCACTTCAAAGAAACTCTCTTGTATGGAAGGGAGTCCCTGACGTTTGAAGAAGTTCAATCAGCCTTGTACTCTAAGGACTTGAATGAACGAAAGGAGCATAAACCTTCGACTGTTGGCGAAGGTTTGGCCGTTAAAGGAAAACTCTTACGAAAGGATGGTAAGTTCGACAAGAAGAAAGGCAAAAGCCAGTCGAAGACTTACAATGGCGAAGCATCTGGCATTCGATGCTACCATTGTAAGAAGGAGGGTCACACAAGAAAGGTGTGCCCTGAACGCTTGAAATATCATGGAGGTAAGGATAATGGCAACGCTGCCATTGTTCAAGATGATTTCGAATCATCTGATGTTCTTGTGGTTTCAAGCAGTGACTCTAAGAAGGAGTGGATTATGGATTCAGGTTGCACTTGGCACATGACTCCAAACAAAGACTTGTTCGAGGAATTATGTGATCAAGATGGTGAATCAGTATTGCTGGGAAACAACAAGGCTTGCAAGATTGCAGGTGTTGGATCTGTGAGATTCAAGCTCCATGATGAGTCAATAAGGTTGTTGACTGAAGTCAGGTATGTTCCTGATTTGAAGAGAAATTTGCTTTCTCTTGGTGAATTCGACAAGAAAGGATATGTTTTCCAAGGAGAGAAAAGCATCCTAAGAGTCATGAAGGGGTCGAAGGAAGTCTTGAGAGGCGTGAAGAAACAAGGCTTGTATACCCTTGAGGCTGAAGTTGTAAGTGGTTCGACAAATGTTGTATCCACGAAACCTTTGTCGAAGACAGAAATCTGGCACATGAGATTGGGCCATGTCAGTGAAAGGGGTCTGGTCGAATTAGGGAAACAAAATCTGCTTGGTGGAGACAAAATCGAAAAGCTGAAGTTTTGTGAACCCTGTGTACTTGGAAAATCTTGCAGAGTGAAGTTCAACAAAGGCAAACAAAGAACACATGGATCCCTTGATTACATCCATGCTGATCTTTGGGGGCCTGCAAGGTGTCCATCACATTCAGGAGCAAGGTATTTTCTATCCATAGTAGATGATTATTCCAGAAAATTATGGGTATTCATCCAGAAGACTAAGGATGAAACTTTTGAGAATTTCAAAAGTTGGAAGACTCTGGTTGAAAATCAGACTGGCAGAAAGGTCAAGAGGTTGAGAACCGACAATGGCCTTGAATTTTGCAATGAGGCATTCGGCAGTTTTTGTGCTACCTCTGGTATTGCAAGGCATAGAACTACTGCAGGTACTCCACAGCAAAATGGTTTGGCTGAAAGGTTTAATCGAACTATTTTGGAGAGAGTCAGATGCATGTTGACTAGTGCCGGTTTAAAGAAGGTGTTCTGGGCTGAGGCTGTTTCGACAGCAACATATCTGATAAACAGATGTCCTTCGACAGCGTTAGATATGAAGACACCTGAAGAAGTTTGGTCGGGACATCCACCAGATCTCGACAAACTGAGAGTATTTGGCTGCATAGCCTATGCTCACATTAGGCAAGACAAGGTCGAACCTAGAGCTCTGAAATGCATGTTCATGGGATACCCTGAAGGAGTCAAAGCTTATAGGCTATGGTGCCTAGAGCCAGGTCACAGGAGGTGTATCACCAGTCGAGATGTAGTTTTCAATGAAGCTGAAATGGCTTTTAAGAAAACTGATGATGATGATCGAAGTGCAGAAGAGCTGGAACAGGTAGAGATTCCTGTTGAGGTGGAGCATGTTGATGCTGAATTGCATATCCCAGATGAAGTCGAAGAAGAAGCAGAAGATGCTGAAGTTGAGGAAACTGACGATGACTACCTATTGTCGAGAGATAGGTCGAGAAGAGTCATCAAGCCACCTCAGAGACTTGGATATGCAGATCTTATAGCTTATGCCTTAATCTCTGCAAGTGAGGTTCTAGACGAAGAGCCTAGAGACTATAAGGAAGTTATGAGGAGTCGAAATAAGACTGAATGGCTGAAGGCCATGGATGATGAGATGAAATCTCTTCATGATAATCATACTTGGGAACTGATCAAGAAACCTGTTGGGGCAAGGTTAGTCAGTTGTAAATGGATTTTCAAAGTTAAGGAAGGAATTGAAGGAGTGACGTCGAAAAGATACAAGGCAAGGTTAGTTGCAAGGGGTTTCACTCAGAAAGAAGGTGTCGACTTCAATAATGTGTTTTCTCCTGTTGTAAAGCATAGGTCCATTCGAATGTTGCTTGCCATGGTGGCACAGTTCGACCTTGAACTGGAACAAATGGATGTGAAGACTGCGTTCTTGTATGGTGATTTAGATGAAACGATCCTGATGAGGCAACCTGAAGGGTATGTCGAAAAGGGAAAGGAAGATTATGTGTGCAAGCTAAAAAGATCTTTGTATGGGCTGAAACAATCTCCTCGACAGTGGAATAGGAGATTCGACAAGTTCATGACACACATAAGTTTCATTAGAAGTCAGTTCGACCACTGCGTTTACTTCAGATTTCGACCTGGTAATTCATTTGTTATTTTGTTGTTTTATGTTGATGATATTCTCATAGCAAGCAACAGTGTCGAAGATGTGATGAGGGTGAAGGCTGAACTCAATAAGGAGTTCGATATGAAGGATCTGGGAGCTGCTTCCAGGATTCTTGGAATTGACATTCGAAGAGATAGAAAGAAGTCGAAGTTATGCCTATCTCAAGAGGCATATCTACGGAAGATTCTTGAAAAGTTTGGTATGTCGAATTCGAAGCCAGTTGTGACTCCAACAAACCCTCAATTCAAGCTGAGTATTGATCAGTGTCCCAGTACTGATGTCGAAAGAGCCTATATGAATAGCATCCCATATGCTAATATAGTTGGTTCTTTGATGTATGCTATGGTCTGTACTAGACCCGACATAGCATACGCAGTAAGTCTTGTAAGCAGGTACATGGCGAATCCTGGAAAGGCTCACTGGCAAGCATTGAAGTGGATTTTAAGGTACATAAATGGGTCTCTGAATAGAGTCTTAATTTATGGTGGAGCCTTGGGTGAAGATAGTAAAGCAGTAATAGAAGGATATGTCGACTCTGATTATGCAGGTTGTATGGATTCCAGAAAATCTATTTCTGGATATGTTTTCACTATGTTTGGCACTGCAATTAGTTGGAAAGCAACACTTCAGAAGGTTGTTGCTCTATCAACCACTGAAGCGGAGTATATTGCCCTAACTGAAGCTGTGAAAGAAGCATTGTGGCTTGAAGGTTTTGCGAAGGAGCTAAAACTTCAAGGTCGAGGTATCACTGTTAAATGTGATAGTCAAAGTGCAATACACCTGTCGAAGAATTCAGCCTATCATGAGCGAACTAAGCACATTGATGTGAGGCTGCATTTCGTCAGAGGAGTAATCGAGCGTGGAGAAGTCCAAGTGCTGAAGGTTTCGACTGAAGACAATGCTGCTGATATGATCACCAAGACATTGCCGAGTTGCAAGTTTTTCCACTGTATGCAGTTGATAAAGCTGCATGAAGAAAGTTAGTCTGTTCCTTGACGTTGTAGAGTTAGGTCCAAGGTGGAGATTTGTGAGATATTGGATCGAACTCTAGTATTGTCGAAGGGTAGCTTCTTGGTTCGACATTTCGACAGAGTTAAGCATGAAGTCGAAGGATTGTTCACATGCTGGTGTCGAAGTGTGCATGCTGTAGTCGAAGATGGGTCTAGCATGCAGATGTCGAAGATGCTAGGGTTGTTAGCATGTTAAATTAGGTTTTAGTGTTTAAACCCTAATTTGTTAAGTTAGCTTGTTTATTAAGTTGGCTTGTGTAATGGGCCTTGTGGAAAAAGCCCATTAGTTAGTATGTTAGGTTTTATTATAAATAGCATACTAGTCTCTCATCATTGCTAAGCTGCAAATCCTAATTTAGGGTGAGAGAGGTTATTTGTTATTCTTGTAAACTTGTAATCTTGTTTTAAGAGAAAGTAAAAGAATAACGGTTATAACCAATTATTGTGTTCTTCTTCTCCCCTATAATTCCCTATTATACTTTGTTATTGGTATCGTTTTTTACAACACTATGTTATTGTTTTTGCAACATTCTATAATTGTCCCCTTAGAGAGCATTGGAGACGTTTTCTAATTGTAACAATATTCCTAACAAATGACTACATTTACTTAGTGTTGCCTAAAAATGTAACGTTAATACAAATTTAGGCCAATCTTCCCTCAAAACTTTTTTTTTACAAAGCTCTCAACATATAAAATTTATACGTCCTTTAGAGATAAAAGGGATCAATTTTAAGGAATTTTTAAATAATAATTCTAAAATAATAATAATTATTATTATTATAAAAAATTTATTTGATTGAAAATTAAACTTTACTTAAAATAATATATTTATAAGAGGAGAAACATAATTAACAAAATTGAATGTTCCAATTTGAGACACATCCAAATTGAATTGCTTATTTGTGTATTGTTGTTTTCAGTTTACATATTATTGATGAGTTATGCTTTGATTGATAGGCTGAGATTCTTTCAAATTTAGTCTAGGTTTGGGAAATTGATGGATTTCTAGTTGTATAGTTTTGTTTCAGATAACTTCTTAGATTTTGAAACTTTTCCTATTATTTGCATAACGATAGATTTAAACTCATGGAACTACTATGTTTAACAATACCATATAGCTTGAAACTAGAAAAGAGAATAAAGGAAAAACAACTCATATAATATATATATATATATATATATATATATATATATATATATATATATATATATATATATATATATATATATATATATATAAAACAATGTAGATAAAAATAAATATGAGTTTTGTGGTTGGTGTTATAATGATTCAAACTATATAGATTGATATCATATGAAATTTGTGGGACTCTTAATATATGTGTGTGGGGATATTCCTTTTAACCGGGTATGCTTATATAGGATATGACTGATTATCAATTAAGTTTTTTTAAAGATCGTGCAGTAACTTGATTCATATGTACAAGTAGCATTACATATGGATAAGTAGTTAGTACATATGTATAAGTAATTATAACATATATAAAAATCAATTAAATTTATTTTATTTTTTTCTATAAAAATGGCTTATACCAACTTATTCATAAGCACTTATTTTGATAACTATAAGCTGGAAAATAAGTTGTTTATTCAAACATCCCCTGTATTTTATTCACCTATAATAGCTTAGCGAAGAAAACTAAGATCTCTACAATTCACTTACACTTCTAAAAAGTAGGGGGAAATCTACTATTGCAGGTGGTTGAAATTGGCAAAGGGAGCAAGGTTAATTATGAACTGGACAAGAAAAGTGGACTTATAAATGTGTCATTCTCATTCTTCTCTATTATAACTTTTCATTTGTTAAAATCACATGCTTCCAACAATATGCTTGGTGTAATGGCAAAATATAATGGCCATTTGTTTTTAAGGGAATTGCATTGTAATTTAGCATTTCTACAACTTTGTCGTCATACTATTATTATCTGTTACGTTTAAATGTCTTCAAACTCTATCAATTCCAATACAAATTATCCATAATTGTGATGACTCATTCGCCTTTTTTTGCTCTGTATATTAAATTTCTAAGTCTTTAGGAGTAATATTGTTGATAATGTTTATGTTGCAAAGTGGTTGGATTTATAGTATAGATAAGTAGAACATAAAAAGGTTATTCAAACTTTTTGAATGCATTGTATTTTCAGAATATATATATACTTTTGTGAATGTACGATTAAATTTGATCTTGTTTAAGTTATAATCGACAATTTTTTGAAGCTAGACATCATCAACTATATTATTTATAGAAAATAATTGTAAAATTTTGTATTTTATGGTGACACTATAAAATAACAGTCGATAAGTTATGGCTACACTTTCAAAACGATCCTCCATATTCAGATTTAAGGCAACAATTATTAACTGTAGCCGCATATGGCAATGCTTAAAAAACGTCGCCTCAGAGGCCACAAATAGTTGTTCCCTATTCCTTTTGTTTAGGCGACGTTTTTAGAAAGTGTGCCCAAAAAGCATGAAAAAACATCCCCTTAAACTATAAGCAACGCTCGCACAAGAGACGCCCAGAAAACGTCCCCTATTCTTTAAGGCAACGATTTTCAGAGTTCTGACAACGATCTTCAGTAGTTGCATCCGCCTTTTCATTTAAACGAATTTCACCGTCTATATTTTCCTTTTCCTTAATTTTAGCTTTTTGTCTTTCTTCTCTCAATACATCGGCTCTCATCCAACACAACATAACAAATTCGAATTAATCTTTGGGTAGATATAGATAGCTATCTTAATATATTAAAAATCACCTTATATCTGGTATGAACCACATCAAACAAGACGGGATTTCTAGTACATTTGAGAAAAGTTGAGAAAACATGAGAGTATTATCTTCCATGTTATAAATATAAACAAAATTTCGGTTTGAGAGTATGAAATATATGCAACCTCCTTCAGTTTCTTAGTTACTTTCATGACAAGAAAATGGCGAGTAAACATAGGATATAAAGAACACTCTATCGTTAATGTTTTTCACTTTTTTCCACATCGATCTTGATAATTCAAACTTGTAGACAACGATGGACATAATCTTATCTACAGTATGAAAAAATTCAATTCTGAATAGTTCATTCTTAGATCCTAACAAACGGAATAAACACAAAAATCTCGTTTGTTGAAGTGTTGGCATGACAATAAGCGTGGGGTTTATTTTAAGCCCTCGGTATACATGTTTCTCGATTACTACTAAAAATAATCCAATTGACTCTACATATAAGCAATTGTTGTAGTAAACTGGTTTTGTAAGAAAGCTTTTATGTGTCCCCAGTGTGATTTTTTTAACTTTCATATCTATGACTAGATCCTCAAGATAGTTAATGTAACACCCCTTTTCTAACCCCAAATATATCATACAATCAAGCAGAGTAAGCATGCATAAAGGAAAAAGGGCGTCACATGTTATTTTCATCACAATGAAAACCTAAAATAAAACATCCAATATTCTTAATATGCAAAGATCATATTTGTAACACAAATGTATATCTCATGCTTTCATACATTATGCATAAACGCTTGCGGAAAACAATTGAATTGCTATTAAAATTTCAATGAATATATCCCATACTATATTCATCTACCAAATTCGAATTAACATTTAAATCCACAATCTTGGCCGCATAGCCTTAAACAACATATCCGAGATCTCAAACAAATACATCTGAATATCCAACAAAATATAGGGAATAGCAATATCCAAACATAAGCATAGGTCTAAAATAAAACCCCCCCAAGTGTTACATGATCAGAGCATATGACTCGCTAGCTAATCCAATAACAAACTCAGGAGCTCCTCGGTTAAATCCTCGAACAAGCTACTACTCGTCGGAACCTGCACGTTATCAACGAAGGATAACATTCAAACAGAAGGGTGAGAATTCAACTTCTTATAGAAAACATAATAATGGGAAATGTAAACATAAACAAGCATACATTTTACTATTCATCACACTTCTCAATTAAGCAATTCACATATCATATACCAATCATCACTCCAAAACAAATCACATGTATACAAGACAATCACATAACACACAATGTGACTCGAAATGCAATAAATATGACTCAATGCATTTGTACCCAATGTGAATCCAATGTTTCACCGCTTTCCGATTCAATGTTTAGAATCCAAGCCACGCTCCCGATCCGGACAAGATCAAAGCCAATACGCCTATCTCCAATTAAGGATCGCGTCTTCTACGCCTATTTCCATTCAAGGATCAACGTCTCTTACCATGTGAACCCAAGTTTCACCGCTTCCACCATAAAGCCAACCATGCTATGAATGTATGTACAAATACCAACAATTTATGCAATTAAGATTATCTCATCAATCTTAACTTACCGCATATCACCATAATCCCACTCTATGAATTATCAGCCAATTGTACACAACATTCACACACACAATTAACAATTGAAACAAGGCATAACAACCATCATATACCCAATCACATACATCATGAATACATCTACACAGAGTGTTCCAACAATTGTTATACATCACATACTAACATAACGCACATAAGACAATTACATGTCATTACATATAATAACGTCACAATTAATCCATCAAGTGCAATTAAATCCTATATTATCATATAGAATATCACGATAGCTTTCTAACGCTTCGAACGGCGCATAAAACGGAGCTACGAATCAAAAGTTATGGTCTTTCAAAGTTTGGAAAAAGTTCTGTAAAACAGGGTTCGCGGCGCCAACAAAATTCGCGGCGCGAACTGAGTGAATCAAATAATCCTTAAGTTTCTGCCAAGCAGTTCGTGGCGCCAACAAGGGTTGCAGCGTGAACTGAGCGAATCCAATTTTTCCTAAGTTTCTGCCAAGCAGTTCGCGGCGCGAACTGGCGATTTCAGAAAATCCCAAATCTCAGAAAACAGCATGCGAATTTCATCCCAAAACCCTTAAACTCAACCCAAATCAAACTGAAAACACCAACCATCATGAACAACAATAGAATACATGTTATAACCACAAATATAGCACACATTTACGGGCCTTCTAACATCATAACATCATCAAACATCAATTAAAACACAGTCCAAATCATCAATTCATGCATTTGTTCATAAACCCTAACTTTTCTATATTTCCATGAAATTGCAAAGATGAAAAGATAATCACAACAACACACATTACCCAATCATATAGTCTATAAGAACTTGTATTCAAACCCTTACCTCTTGAATTTCTCCTTCTAACTTCAAGAAATCTACAATCCTCTTCTCTTCTCTCTTCTACTCTTTTGCCTCTTTTCTCTTCTCTACTTTTCTTTCTATCTTTCTATCTAATTTAGGTTAACTCATAAAATTCTCTTCTTACTCTCATTAGCTCATTGGGCTTAACCTATCCATTATCCTCATTTCTAATTCCCATTAAGCCCAATAGCTAATTCTAATAAAATTCTACCATTATTAATTAGGTAAATAACATATTACCACAAAATCAAATAATTATTACTCAAATAATAATTAAATAAACACACAAACAATACCAATTATCAAATAATCCTAATTAATTAAAATCTAATAAAAATAGGATGTTACAACTCTCCCCCACTTAAAAGATTTTCGGCCTCGAAAATTACCTCAAACAAACAACTCCGGATACGATTCCTTCATCTTATCCTCGAGTTCCCAAGTGATATTACCATTGGCGACTCCACCCCATACCACTTTCACCAAAGCAATCTCCTTACCACGAAGCTTCTTCACCTCTCGATCCTCAATTCGCATAGGTGATGTATCAACCGTCAAATTATCTCTCACTTGAACATCATCTAATTGAACAACATGCGATGGATCTGGAATGTACCTCCTCAATTGAGACACATGGAACACATCGTGAAGATTAGAAAGAGACGGTGGCAATGCAATCCGATATGCCACTTCACCTACTCTCTCCGAAATCTGATAAGGACCAATGAAACGCGGCGTCAACTTACGCGACTTCAATGCTCTACCAACACCCGTTATTGGCGTAACTCGAAGAAACACATGATCATCCTTCTCAAACTCAAGAGCCTTCCTCCTCTTATCATGATAACTCTTCTGACGACTTTGAGAAGCCTTCATCTTCTCTTGAATCATCTTAATCTTATCCGTAGTCTCTTGAATTAACTCGGGTCCAACCACAGCACTCTCTCCCGATTCATACCAACACAAAGGAGTTCTACACCTCCTACCATAAAGAGCCTCAAAAGGTGCCATTCCAATACTCGAATGGAAACTGTTGTTATACGTAAACTCAACCAAAGGTAAGAAACTATCCCAATTTCCTCCTTGTTCCAAAACACAAGACCTCAAAAGATCTTCAAGCGACTGAATAGTCCTCTCCGACTGACCATCAGTTTGCGGATGATACGCCGAACTCAAACGCAACTTCGTACCCAAAGCACTTTGCAAACCCTCCCAAAATCTAGAAGTGAACCTTGGATCTCTATCCGAAACGATACTTGACGGAATACCATGTAAACACACAATCTTCTCAATGTACAACCTAGCAAGTCTTTCCATCGAATAGTCCATCCTCATCGGAATAAAATGAGCATATTTCGTCAATCTATCTACAACGACCCAAATTGCCTCGCAATTACTCGATGTCCTTGGCAAACCCGAAACAAAATCCATAGAGATACTATCCCACTTCCACTCGGGAATAGATAACGGTTGCATCAAACCAGACGGCTTTTGATGTTCAATCTTTGACTTCTGACAAGTCAAACACGAATAAACAAACTCCGCTATATCCTTCTTCATACCTTGCCACCAAAACATTTTCCTCAAGTCTTGATGCATTTTAGTAGCACCGGGATGAATACTCAAACCACTTCTATGCCCTTCCTCAAGAATTCTCTTTCTCAAATCCATAACATTCAGAATACAAACTCGATCACGACATCTCACAATGCCATTCTCGTCAATCCGAAAATCACCACCTTTACCTTGGTTAATCAATGTTATAATGTCAACCAATCTTAAATCCGATTTCTGACCTTCTCTAATCTCATCAAGAATACCACTCGTAAGCTTTAACATACCAAGCTTAACACACGTAGTCGTCGCTTCACAAACCAAACTCAAATCCCTAAATTGCTCCAACAATTCCAATTCTCGAATCATCAACATAGACATATGTAATGATTTCCTACTCAATGCATTGGCTACAACATTCGCTTTTCCAGGATGGTAGTTCAAACTAAAATCATAATCTTTCAAGAATTCCAACCATCTTCGTTGCCTCATATTCAACTCTTTCTGATCAAACAAATACTTTAAACTCTTGTGATCACTGAAAACGTCAAACCTTGACCCAAACAAATAATGCCTCCAAAGTTTCAACACAAACACAACGGCGGCCAACTCTAAATCATGTGTCGGATAATTCCTCTCATGAACTTTAAGTTGCCTTGAAGCATAAGCTACCACTTGCTCTTTTTGCATCAAAACACCTCCCAAACCCAATAATGAAGCATCACAATACACCACAAACGGTTCAAACGGATCTGGCAAAATCAAAATAGGAGCAGAAGTCAATCTTCTCTTAAGCTCTTGAAAATTCGATTCACATTGCGAAGTCCAAATGAAAGCTTGACCCTTTCTAGTCAACAGCGTCAATGGCAAGGATAACTTAGAAAATCCTTCGATGAACTTCCTATAATAACTAGTCAAACCAAGAAAACTTCTAATCTCAGAAACAGACTTAGGAGCTTCCCATTGAGATATAGCCTCAATCTTCGACGGGTCAACAGAAATACCTCCACTAGAGATCACATGGCCAAGAAAACTCACTTCCTTTAACCAAAATTCACACTTCGAAAGCTTAGCAAACAACCTTTTCTCCTTCAACACCGATAACACAATCCTCAAATGCTCAGCATGATCATCTTCACTCTTGGAATAGATCAAAATATCATCAATGAACACAACCACAAACTTATCCAGAAAATCATGAAAAATCCTATTCATATACTCCATGAATACACCAGGTGCATTGGTCACACCAAACGGCATAACAGAATACTCATAATGACCATACCTCGTCCTAAAAGCAGTCTTCTGAATATCCTCCGCCTTCACACGAATCTGATGATACCCAGACCTCAAATCAATCTTGCTAAACACACAAGCTCCAACCAACTGATCCATCAAATCATCAATCCTTGGAAGTGGATACTTGTTCTTAATTGTCACTTTGTTCAATTGCCTATAATCAACACAAAGCCTCATAGAACCTTCCTTCTTCTTAACCAGCAAAACAGGTGCACCCCATGGCGATACACTAGGACGAATAAACTTCTTCTCCAACAAATTCTCAAGTTGACTCTTCAACTCTTTCAACTCAGAAGCAGACATCCTATATGGAGCCATCGATACAGGACTAGTTCCAGGAACTAAATCAATCGAAAACTCAACTTCACGTTCCGGCGGTAAATCACTTACATCTTCAGGAAATACCTCCGCAAAATCACAAACTATTGGAAATTCCTTAATAGTTCTCTTCTCATGCACATCTAAGGTTGCCAATAACATAAACAATTTAGCCCCATCTTGAACAGATTCACCAACTTGCTTCGCAGACAAAAACAAATCTTCCTTAACACCAATCTCAGGAAAAATAACAGTCTTATCAAAACAGTTGATATACACACGATTAAATTCCAACCAATTCATACCCAAAATCACATCAAGTTGCTCTAACGGTAGACAAACCAAATCAATTCCAAAATCCCTACCAAAAATACTCAAAGGACAATTCAAACACACAAAAAAAGTAGAAATAGAACCCATAGCAGGTGTATCAATAACCATACTTCTACGCATATCCGATAACACAAGATTCAATCTCCTAGCACAATCCAAAGAAATGAAAGAATGTGCCGCACCGGTATCAATAATAGCAATCAAAGGTGTACCATTAATAAAGCACATACCTTGGATTAGCCTATCATCGGTAGAAGCCTCCGCTCCAGACAATGCAAACACTTTCCCTTTCGCTTGTTCCTTCTTTGGCTTATCACATTTGGTGCTAATGTGACCTTGCTCACCACAGTTGTAACAAGTCACACTCGAACCAACTCCACACTTGTTTGCCTTGTGACCAACCTTGCCACACTTGAAGCATGTCACAGAATCCTTACCACAATCAACAGCACGATGACCTTCACCACCACATTTGAAGCACTTAAGTGGAGTAGAAGTTCCCCCCCCACTTGACTTCTTGCCAAAACCAAATTGTTTCCTCTTTTCATCATACGGTTTCCCACGAAATTGACCTTTCTTCTCATTCATAGTCTTGTAGTGAGAAGCACTCTCCCTACTATCCTCATCATAGATACGACTCTTGTTAACCAACTCCGTAAAACGAGTAATTTGTTGGTAACCAATCGCCTTCTTAATATCATGTCTCAAATCACAAACTTCAAACACTTAGATCTCCCTGCATTCATAGTATTGTAGTGAGGACAATACTTGATAAGCTCTTGAAATCTAGCAGTATATACAACAACAGTACCATTTCCTTGCTTCAACTCAAGGAATTCCACTTCTTTCTTTCCACGGCAATCTTCTGGAAAATAGTTTTCCAAAAACGCATCGCGGAAAAGATCCCAAGTAACTTGAGTACCCTCCTCATCAAATCTCTGAGCCATATTGCCCCACCAATCTTCAGCTTCCTTTTCCAGCATGTGAGTACCAAACTGCACTCTCTGAGCATCGGTGCAATTCATGACCCGAAAAATCTTCTCAATCGCCTTCAACCAAGCTTGAGCTTTATCCGGTTCATGCTCTCCTTCAAATGTAGGAGGATTGTTCCTCTGGAACTTCCCCAAAGCACGATACTCATCATCATCACCATTCCGATTTCCAGCATTAGCTTGAGGAATTTGACCAAGAGATCCAGCCAACATCCTCAATGCATCAGCAATGGCATCATCGTTCCTTCCAGCAACCATCGTCCTACGACAACCAACAACCAAATTAGACAAAACAGTATTGATCGTGTCAGATACACAAATCTAATACAACGAAAATAAAAACATTAACAACTCTGACCAACTAGTCGACCATGCTCTGATACCATTAATGTAACACCCCTTTTCTAACCCCAAATATATCATACAATCAAGCAGAGTAAGCATGCATAAAGGAAAAAGGGCGTCACATGTTATTTTCATCACAATGAAAACCTAAAATAAAACATCCAATATTCTTAATATGCAAAGATCATATTTGTAACACAAATGTATATCTCATGCTTTCATACATTATGCATAAATGCTTGCGGAAAATAATTGAATTGCTATTAAAATTTCAATGAATATATCCCATACTATATTCATCTACCAAATTCGAATTAACAATTAAATCCACAATCTTGGCCACATAGCCTTAAACAACATATCCGAGATCTCAAACAAATACATCTAAATATCCAACAAAACATAGGGAATAGCAATATCCAAACATAAGCATAAGTCTAAAATAAAATCCCCCCCAAGTGTTACATGATCAGAGCATATGACTCGCTACCTAATCCAATAACAAACTCAGGAGCTCCTCGGCTAAATCCTCGGACAAGCTACTACTCGTCGGAACCTGCACGTTATCAACGAAGGATAACATTCAAACAGAATGGTGAGAATTCAACTTCTTATAGAAAACATAATAATGGGAAATGTAAACATAAACAAGCATACATTTTACTATTCATCACACTTCTCAATTAAGCAATTCACATATCGTATACCAATCATCACTCCAAAACAAATCACATGTATACAAGACAATCACATAACACACAATGTGACTCGAAATGCAATAAATGTGACTCAATGCATGTGGTACCCAATGTGAATCCAATGTTTCACCGCTTTCCGATTCAATGTTTAGAATCCAAGCCACGCTCCTGATCCGGACAAGATCAAAGCCAATACGCCTATCTCCAATTAAGGATCACGTCTTCTACGCCTATTTCCATTCAAGGATCAACTTCTCTTACCATGTGAACCCAAGTTTCACTGCTTCCACCATAAAGCCGACCATGCTATGAATGTATGTACAAATACCAACAATTTATGCAATTAAGATTAACTCATCAATCTTAACTTACCGCATATCACCATAATCCCACTCTATGAATTATCCGCCAATTGTACACAACATTCACACACACAATTAACAATTGCAACAAGGCATAACAACCATCATATACCCAATCACATACATCATGAATACATCTACATAGAGTGTTCCGACAATTGTTATACATCACATACTAACATAACGCACATAAGACAATTACATGTCATTACATATAATAACGTCACAATTAATCCATCAAGTGCAATTAAATCCTATACTATCATATAGAATATCACGATAGCTTTCTAACGCTTTGAACGGCGCATAAAACGGAGCTACGGATCAAAAGTTATGGTCTTTCAAAGTTTGGAAAAAGTTCCGTAAAACAGGGTTCGCGGCGCGAACTGAGTGAATCAAATAATCCTTAAGTTTCTGTCAAGCAGTTCGCGGCGCCAACAAGGTTCACGGCGCGAACTGAGCGAATCCAATTTTTCCTGAGTTTCTGCCAAGCAGTTCGCGGCTCGAACAATAGTTCGCGGCGCGAACTGGCGATTTCAGAAAATCCCAAATCTCAGAAAACAGCATGCGAATTTCATCCCAAAACCCTTAAACTCAACCCAAATCAAACTGAAAACACCAACCATCATGAACAACAATAGAATACATGTTATAACCACAAATATAACACGCATTTATGGGCCTTCTAACATCATAACATCATCAAACATCAATTAAAACACAATCCAAATCATCAATTCATGCATTTGTTCATAAACCCTAACTTTTCTATATTTCCATGAAATTGCAAAGATGAAAAGATAATCACAACAACACACATTACACAATCATATAGTCTATAAGAACTTGTATTCAAACCCTTACCTCTTGAATTTCTCCTTCTAACTTCAAGAAATCTACAATCCTCTTCTCTTCTCTCTTCTACTCTTTTGCCTCTTTTCTCTTCTCTACTTTTCTTTCTATCTTTCCATCTAATTTAGGTTAACTCATAAAATTCTCTTCTAACTCTCATTAGCTCATAGGGCTTGACCCATCCATTATCCTCATTTCTAATTCCCATTAAGCCCAATAGCTAATTCTAATAAAATTCTACCATTATTAATTAGGTAAATAACATATTACCACAAAATCAAATAATTATTACTCAAACAATAATTAAATAAACACACAAATAATACCAATTATCAAATATTCCTAATTAATTAAAATCTAATAAAAATAGGATGTTACAGTTAACTTCGGTCCATTGATCATCTCCAAGTTAGCAGTAAAATATCGAATTGATGTCCGTCGAGAAAAAAAATGTCACAGACTTGATCAGTTGGAGTTGGAGAGGATGACAAAACTCAACCAACAAATCGATTTTGCAATGTGTTGTAGTCTCGTGATTTTGCATTTGGATTTGAATGTTGAACTGAAATGACATGTTATGTGATTGTAATGAATTTTTTTTTTTTGTAAATTCTGTCTAATTGACTTTTTTTTTGGAAATGGCCTGTTAAGATGAATGTTATTTAGGCATATTGTTTTTGTACCTCAATATGCTTTGAATCAATTTCATGGCTTTATGTTTATCAGAATATACATGATGGATGCTAGACTTTATGTTGCAGGTTGGTGGATGATGCAATGGTTTGAATATGATGGCATATCAATGATATCTGATCTGCTTGTGTGTGGTTGTAGCATGTGCAAACAAATCCCATGTGATGTGTAGAATATTGTAGCTTGCCATGGGCTGTCTTGTGATCTTGCAGGGACCATGGAAATATGACCATCAAAACATATCTTGCTTGATCATGGAGCTAGCATTATGGTGAAATTAAAATGGAGCTACCTTGGAAAAGTGGAGAAGGAAATCTAGGGATTAGGTCTTAGAAGTCTTGGACATTCAAAGTCAATGGTCAATGCTTATTTTTAATGTACTTTCATTTTTTTGTAATGTATATTTTGGCCATTTGAATGGTAATGTTTGTTTATTGATTTTGTATTGAATTTCCTTATAGGGTTTGGATGATATGGCATGGCTCAAATGAACTTAGAATATGGAGTCATGAAGGGCAATGCACATGGCTTGGAATGATGGAGTAAGGCTTGAAGAATTGAAATCATGGTTGTACTAAGGATTAGAAAGATGGAGATTGAGTTTTAGTTTAGATTTTGTGTAAATTGGTGTGGATGTAATGGATTAATTTTTGTAATGGATTATGACTTTGACTCATGTAATTGAATATGATTTTTTGTATTTGGATATGGTTGAAAGTGGTGATTCTTTGTAGTGAACATGGCTTTGTAATATGACTTGAACATGTATGTATTTTTAGATTCTTTAAAATATCATAATCCAAGTGAAATTCTTTTCCCTCCAATATCACTTTATTTGAAATTATAAGCTTCCAATTATTGCAATCTATGGTAATATTTTCTTGCAAACCTTGACTTTTCTCTTTTGTATATTTCCTTAGAAGTAATTACACTCAAATGTCTTTGGTTCCCTTGAATGAATTACAACCAAATAGTAGTGTTTTTCAAGATAAATGGTCCAAATAAATATGACTTTGGTCAATAGTAAACATTCCATGGTTGACTTTGATAAAAAAAATTAAGATTGGTGCAAATGCTTCTGAAAACTTCCAAATAGTTCCAGATGAATCTCAAATGTTTCCAAGTCAATCTCTAAATCAATTCTCCAAGTAAACACCATGAGAACCTGTCACTTTGTAAATGGAACACTTTCTTGAAGATAAATTTGCTTCAAAGCATCCACAAAACCTTAATTTACAAGGTCCACATGTCTTGGGATTCAAGCAATAGGTGAGCCATATTATGTGATGAAGTAAGCATCCATTAGAAACCCTAACTTTCCACTGAGAGGATCTTTTGAGTGATATCCTTCTTGTACTGCATGGTGAAGATCTTTCTAATAAAAAACCCTAATGTACCATTAATACCAAGTTCCCTTCAAAAACTTGCACTTTAAACAATGGTTGAGTCCTTCAGATGATGAGATTTATCTGATGATCAAATGAATATTGAAGTCCACATGATTTGGGAAATAAACCCTAGTTCATGTGGAGACAATAAGCACAAGTATATGGCCTTTAATTCTTGAGTTAGTAGCCCTTTGGATGAATTGTTAGTGACTTGCATTGCAAGCAATCAAAAAGCCACTTTACATGTTGAAGTAAACAAAGAATGTTGAGAAGAGGAGATTTTAGATCAAGCCTTTGTAGATCCATCAGAAAACTTTGTATGAGGGAGAAACCCAATCCATTATCAATGAGTCCTTAGTTTAAAAAACCCCCGCAAAAACATAAACCATAGTGACTTGTGTGAAACCCTAATTCTCCACTACCATTGATCCAATGATTTCCAAGAACTTTTATTCAATGCATGAATGCTATTTTGACGACCTAATTGAGGATATGTACATAAAACAAGAAGTCTAAACCAGATGGGTTAAGAAGGGTAGGAAAATTTTACGGTATGACAAAAGGGAAAGAAGAGAAAGAAGATGTTTCTTTGAAGGCTTCGTCATCAAAAGCTAGTAAATCAAATAAAGAAAGTGATAATTTTGACGAAGAAGCTCCTAAAAAGGAGGAAATTGTTAGACAATAAGGATGGTCTAGAGGGGGGTGAATAGACCGCCTTTTTCAACTTTAAGAAAATTTTAGCGTTTAAAAATGTGATTCCCCGGAATCAAACTTATCGTCTTGAACGATCAAGTTATCGGGGACCGGATATGTGCAATTAACAACCGGATGAAAATGGTGAATTGGAATTACTTGCTTCAACGGAATTATCAATTAGTTAATATACACACTATATGAAACTTACTCACAATAAACTGTTTCACAAAAATTGACCAAAAATTAAATATGGAATTTTATCAAATACTTGGTGAGCGCTTTTCACCAAGTTTCAATTTTTGCTCAATTATGGATTTTTGCCGAAAACGAATATTGAAAAGATAAAACTAAAGACGATAAAGAACACGACATTTGTTTAGGAGGTTCCTCTATCGTCATCGCAGGAGTACGCCTTCCCCTAATTTCAATTGAAATTGAAAGTTTTATTTGATTGCAAAATGTTTAACAAGGAAAGAGTTTACCAATCACCAACTACACACATGCAGTAAAATTGAATACAAATCTTTCCTCCCCTTGATTTAAGTAGAACCAAGTCAATGTCAATGATCTCTACCGATCACGACCCCGATCCTTCCTTTTCAATCCTCCGGTTGTAGCAAATTTGATGAGCGAATCTACAATCCCTCAATTCCTTATGCTCGGCTGAATTGAATCCAAAGCGAAGCGATCGTCAAAAACCTTCAAATCAAAACCTTGATGTAGAAGGAAAAACCCTAAGATTTTATACAAGAAACACCCTCAAAATTCTCCACTCGAACAAGACTTTAGTCCACCGTCGAACCTTATCAACGCACGTTCCTTACTACGATCGAAAAAGATTATTATGTGTGATTTTCGACCAATAAGCGAAAGGTTGAAGATGAGGAGAAGCTTGAGTATATCTTTCACGTTTCTTGTTCTTTTTTGCTTGAAAATTCTCAAAGACAATATATACCACACCCTTTTCATTAGCCATTTAGAATCAGCAAAAAACCAGTAATTTTAGCGATAGGTCGACCTGTCCATCTATGAAGGTCGACCTATTGCAATTCTGCACTTGTTTTGTACGCAAACGTGATACATGCGTCGACCTATGAGGTCGGCGTGCGCATTCCCGAGACTTCCTCAATTGTTTATGTGTTGACCTGTAGGGTCATCGTGTGCATTCCCGAGGCTTCCTCAATTATCCATGCGTCGACCTGAACAGGGCTATGCGTCGACGCATTCTGCCCCAACATAGAATTCAGATTAAGTCTACCAATAGGTCGACCTGTAGCATCAATGAGTCGACTTATTGACTGATTTTTGCCAAAAATACCTTTCCTTAAGGCATCCACTCGTTTCCTTTGTTTTCACATTGATTTGGTCAAAGTCGCAATGTTTTGACATCATAAAAATACACATTGCCCTCACAGAGATGAGTTTATTTGTCAAATGCTACAATAGGTATTTGAAAAGACACAAGCTCAAACATTCTGATAAAGGATTGATAAATTTCAGAAATATTCATCCGCTCAAAGGGAAACACAAGAAAAAGGATGATGACATTACTTACGAGTGTCGTAAATCTGGACATTTTATGTCTCACCAAACATCACAATAAAAAAATATAAGGAAGTTTACAAAACGAAAGGAAAAAATTTCAAAGATATATAATTCTGATGATAAGGAACTCCTCCTCGGGTTGTTGCTTAAGTTCATATGATAAGTGTGCCAACCTACGTTTGATGACACATAAGAAAGGTGAAGCATCAAAGATATATAATTTTAAAACCGATAATGAATATTCATATAGTGAATCATTAAATAATTAATATATTTATTTCAAATATAATTCAGATACATTAATTATTTAATATTTTATAAAATAATTTTTTTTTTCTTATGATCAAAACTAAAGAGAATATAGAATTAAAAATTAGAGGCAAAAAACCCTAGTCTCACTTGTCTTAATCTATAGATCTATGTTATAAATTTATTTTTAAAAGAATTTTTAGAGTTTATTATTTATTGAGATTAATTGTTATGCACGGTGAATATAAGTTTTACACAATCAATTAATTACAAATATTTATTGCCAGCAGTACTTTAGATATATTTAAAATAAAAATCAAATGTAATTAAAGAACGGATAGTTATCATTCACTTACAATCTATGCATTATTAAATTCTTATTTATTAGGTTAGATTGCAATTAGAACTTAAACGTAGTGCATTGTCAGTGTAAATTTTTTTACACGTGCATCACAACCTTTGCAATGAGCTTAAAGGTAATGCACAATCTTCTATTTAGTATGATTTATAAAATTAATTATTTTTATTTAAAATTTAAATGAGTTGATATTATTTTTTCCTCTCTCTCTGATGTATGTCTATATATTTAGGATTCTCAAACACAATCCATTACAGTATATTTCAGTCAATATAAATTAAAGACCGCTGATAACTACTACATGTAAACTAATTTTGCACCAACATTTTATTAGTATTTTGTATTCGGCCAAATTAGAAAGATATAAACCAAAATTAGAGGTCTCACATAACCTAATTGTGATTTATTCTTTAAGGATAGTGCATGCCATTCAACTCATAAAATAAAAAGTGCCGCAACAGAGAAGGGAACAAAATTGGAGTTTACGGCAGTGGATTAATAATATTCATAAGAGTAGGTGTTGGTTTCGGACGGACACATAATATCTATTTTCAAAGATGTCGGTGCTACAAAGCTAATATCTAATTGCGTGACAATCATATTATTAGATTCACATTCTTTATATGTTTTTAAATTGTTTGTAATCTTCTACAATAAATAATTGATATTAGGGTTTACTATAATTTATATTCTTGTTCACTTTTTATTTTTATTTTTTTACATTTGAATTAGTATCTAGATACTCAGAAGCATCATGCAATTAGGAAACCCTATCATGAGAAGCACAAATATTAGGGAACAATACCCTCTGCTTCTTTATTTCGCCGGCCAAAAAAATCAAATATTTCGCAGCATATTCGATCCTAATGTAACCTACACAAGCAGCATTCCAGAATTGGGAGACTCAAATCTATTAACTCTACAACATGGTTGGTGTCTTATGGAAAATGTCGAATCGAATTGTCACAAGTTATTCCTTTGGAATCCATGCAGCCTTCAGAAAATCAAGCTTCCGCTTCTTATAAGTCCGGTCGATATTGGTGATTGTGTCTTGTCGTCCTCTCCTACTGCAACTGATCAAGTTTGCGACGTATTTTTATTCTCGATGAACACCAATTCGATATTCTACTGTCAACTCGGAGATGATCAATGGACTGAAGTTAACTATCTTGAGGATCTCGTCATAGCTATGAAAGCTAAAAGAATCGCATTGGTGAGAGACAAAAGCTTTCTTACAAAACCAGTTTACTGCAACGGTTGCTTGTATGCAGAGTCGATTGGATTGTTTTTGGTAGTAATTGAGAAACATGGTTACCGAGGGCTTAAAATAAACCCAAAACTTATTCTCATGCCAACACTTCAACCCACGAGATTTCACCGTTTATACCGTTTGTTAGAGTCTAATAATGAGTTATTCAGAATTGAAATTTTGCATAGTGTAGATAAGATTATTTCCGTTGCTATCTACAAGTTGGAATTTTCACGATCGGTGTGGGAAAAAGTGAAAAACATCAACGATAGAGTTTTCTTTATGTCCTATGTTTACTCGCCATTTGCTTGTCAAGCAAGTAACCGAGAAACTGAAGGAGGTCACATCTATTTCATGCTTACAAACCAAACTTTTGTTTATATTTATAACATCGAAGAGAATACTCTCGTATTTTTTCAACCTTTCCCAAATGTACTAGAAATCTCGTCTTATTTGATGTGGTTCATGCCAGATATAAGGTAATTTTTATTTTAATTATATTACGATATATATCTTTCATAATTTATTAAAGACTAACTCGAATTTATTATGTTGTGTAGAATGAGAGCGGATATATTGAAAAAAGAAAGACGAAAAGCTAAAATTAGAGAAAAGGAAAGTATATGTGGTGCAATTCGTTTTAATAAAAAGGCGGGTGCAGCTAATGATGAGTTTGTACTTCCATTAGATGTGGTCAGAATGATTGCAAAGCGTCTTAATGGATTTGATTATTTGCATTTTCGAGCTACTGATAAACTCTTCCGTTTAGGAGCACCACCAATGTTAAGGTTTGATGATCATTCACTATGTCCTTTACTTGTGTTCTTCGATAAGGACAATGTATTCACTTTTCTGCATCCAAAACACGGGCTTAAGTATAAACATACTGTTAAATTGCCAAAACTCGATTTTCTTGAAGGCAATACAGATAATGATGAGTACTTGGTCAATTTAGATATTGAAATTTGTTACTCGAAAAACGGTTGGCTGTTATTGACATTGAACGAAAGTTGTTCGTTTTTCTTCTGTCCGTTTACAAAAGAAGTGAAGCCCTTTATGAATGGACCTATAACAACAAGAAGTGCAAAGTGTGTTGGATTTTCACATTGTCCAACCTCTTATAAATGTGTCATTGTCGATTTTGATGAGAGTAAATCATCTTACTTTAGGACACCGATCTTTAGACTCGTTGATGATACGGCAAGGAATACTTCATCATTTACTTTCGAACATGGTTGCTTTTCCGCCAACAGAAGTCCTACTTTTCATAATGGATCGTTTTATTGTCTTAGCGACAATGGAATGTTGGGAGTTATAAAGTTATCAGAAAGAGGAGCGAGTTGGAAAGAATTTAATACATCTCAATCTCCATGCACCGATGCTATCAACAGTTTTCTAGTAGAATGCAATGGCAATCAATTGTCGGTATTTGAAGGGCCTTTTGGCAAATGGGTTCGAGTTTTCCAGTTGAACGAGTCAACAATGACATGGACCAAAGTTGAAAGTTTGGGAAATCACATGCTTTTTGTTGGAAATACATCGTTTTCTGCAGTGGCGGAAATTGCAGGAATGGAAAACAAAATATATTTTCCGAGATTCTATGGCCAAAGTATTGTGTTTTACTCATTAGAAACAAAAAAGTACCACACCTTTGAAGATGAATTGGTGAATTTTGAGAGTGTAAGAGAGCCACTGAATTGTAGTTGGATTGAACCAAGGTGGCACTAAGTTCATGTTATTGTGGGAAATGAAGTTGTTTGGAAAAAATAATTTTAATTTTGGAATTTTATACATTTGTTGTGTTGAGAAACTTTTTGTATGTATATGCATGCAACTTCATTTGAACTATGTGAGTCCTTGTGTTGATATACTATACTGATAGAACTTTCAACCTTAATTATACTTATAATAATCGATTACGGCCAATGCAGATTCGATTGTGGTTGCATTGCAGTTTCAAAGAAATCAAAAACCATTCTTTAAGGCTATGTTTGGGAGTTTGGAGGGAAGGGGAGGGGAGGGCTTTAAAAAATAAGAAGAATTGGGTGAAAAGAATAAAAGGATTTTGAGTAGGAGGGTTTTGGAGGGTTTGGTTTTATTCATAACACCAAAAACCCCATAAAATGGGGGAACTCAAAAATTGTATTGAAGGAGGGTTTTGAAGGGCTTATACAAATTTTCCAAATATCTTTTATGTTGTTATACTATTTTGAAAATTAAAAATTTTGTAATGATTATGACTCTTTTATCATTCTAAACAAAATCATTTTTTTAAAAAATGTCAAATATTTCTCTATATTTTTTTAAAAATTCGTTTTCGGAAGCCTTCCCCTCCCCTCCCCTTCAAACTCCCAAACATAGCCTAAATAAAACCGTAATCAAATGCACTAAAACTGAATATAGCTAACAATTTAGAGGCATAATTGAATTAACTAATTTGAGCTCTACTAACATAAGCAATTATGCGCTTGATTCAGTTGTTTATTCAAACTGTGTCTAGTGTTCAATGCCAGAAGGTATATTTTTCAGTCCGCGCAGTACTAGTAACTCGAGCTTTTTAAGAGAAGGCAGTGCTCCTTTGTCGATGATAATATCTCTCAATTCATCCACATATCCAACATACAGTTCCTTTAGTTTCTGAAACCATCCATCTTCAAAATGCAACTGAAACCCTACTCAAGAAGCAATGCCTATAGAGAGAATCAACAAATTTTCCAAACCTTTTAGAGATTTAATTGGATCTCTCCAATACAATCCTTTAATTGGATCAAAGAAAGCTCTATTGGATCAAAGAAAGTTTAGAGCTGATAAGATGTCTTAACTTTCTGAGCTTGTTAATCTCCTTTGGCAACTCACGGATGAATGTACTCCTTATATCCAAGGTCTCTAGGTTCTTGAGCAGGCTAATTGATTTTGGGATTTCATCTACCTTATATGAATGCCTGGAGCTTAAATACTTCAAGTGGATCAAACCTTCCAAATTCTTAGGAACATTCAACGATGGAGCAGATTCATAATCTAGAACCTTTAATAACCTGTATGTGATAGCTATAGGGAATCTCTCCTCACAGTATACATATGAGTATATGACTCTTCATTTTCAAAAACAAATAGAGACCAGACATGCAAGCCTTCAATATGCGGCAAAAAATCATCAAATGTGGTTGTTATTGATAAGCGCCGAATTATTCTACTTAAGGATGACGGTTCTTCATCACTAACATGCTTGCAAAAATTTAAATCCTCAAACTTTTCAAGTATCATATCACGTAGTAGATCATGAACATGACAGGCTTTAGCTTTACCATCAATTCTAATTGAAAATGCTTGGACCAAGTTTCTATGGATCAATTCTGTTAAATATCCTTCTGCCACTTCTTCCAAAGTCTTTTCCCTTTCCTCCTTGACAAACCCTTCAGCTATCCATTGTCAAATCAGTCTCTTTGATTTAACTTCGTAATCTTCTGGATATATTCCAAAATATAACAAGCATGACTTGAGATAGTAAGGCAAATCATCGTAACTTACACCTAAAATTTGTTCTATCCCAATTAAATGTGTATCTTTCTTTAGCTCTAAACTTAAATTTTCTTTGAATCTCTGCCACTCAAACACGTTTTTCTCTCTTGTAGACAAAAGACCACCAATGGCAACAATTGCTAGTGGTAACCCTTTGCATTTTTCAACAATTTCATTATATCAATAAACTCTTTTGGACAACACCCACCATAGTCAAATCTGAATGCCTTTTCATTGAACAACTCCAAAGATTGCTCTTGAGTTAAAGGTTGCAACTCAAGCACTTCAACCAAAGAAGATCTTTTACAAGAGACCACAACATCCAAATTCCTTGTTGTTATCAATATCTTGCTTTCACTTTTATTATCAATACAGCAAATTCAATATCATCCCAAAAATGCACATTCCAAACATCATCAAACACAACAATGTACCTCTTTTGCTGCAAGTTGTTTCTCAATTCATCGATTAAGGACCCTCGATCCATTTGAAATAAATCCTTAGGATGATCTCTTCCATTTTGTTTGTATAACTTTAGCAACATGTCCCACAACAACCCTTCAACATTATATGATTGAGACACTATGATCCATACCCGATAATCAAAATGTTCAATGACATGCTTGTTGTCAAGAACTTTCTTGGCTAGAGCGGTTTTACCTTGCCCTCCCATTCCTATCACAGAGATGACAGTGCGGTCTTCCCTTCCCTTTACCAACCAATGAATCAACCTGTCTTTTTTGTATTTCAAATAGTAATCAATGATATCTTCAATGCGAAAAGCAGCTTCCCTAAGCTGCTTCACCCAAGTTTTGACTCCTTCACTTGTGTTGTCCCTATCAGCTACAGCTCTTTTATCAGCATCTTTAAGGAAAAGTCCTTGTGAATACCTCTCAGCGGATTTGCCTCTTCCCTTAACAGTGGAAGCAGATGGTCAATAGCAAAAGATACAGCAATTTCAGCCATTTGAATGAATGTTGTGAATATTGTTGTTTTGTGAAATGAAGAAGACTACATTGTTTGTATTATTATCATGAAGGGAAAAGTTGCCTGCTACCCACTAAGGAAGTTGCCTGATGTCAATTTTCCACTAAAGTATAAGTCAATCACAAAACTGTGTATTGTCTTTCAGGCGTGTGGGCCAATATGCCTCTATAATCACATAACAGATATTTTTGTAAAAAAAAAAAAAATCTAAATGAACTGATCCATTTTTTGTACTGATGTTTTTTTATTTATTAAGGCTTCTACAAAAATATATTTTCGAACTAATTTATTTTTTGTTATCACAAGCTTATCAGTTTTAGTATCTTCTATTAAGTTAATATGTTTTTGAATAACTTTGTTGATAAAATTTTAACATTTTAAAAAGTTTTTCCCAAAAAAAAAAAAGCTCAAATTAGAAGACAGTAAAGAAATCAGAGACACTTTCTTCTGTTATGGATCAACAGAAAAATCAAAAGAAAAATAATGTATTAAAATGCTAGAACGCAACAATTACAATTACAAACAAGTCAAATATTAAATAAAAAGAAAAATATTAAGCCAATCCTTAATTTAGAGAATTCATTCACCAGTTTTACTAAAGAACAGCAAACAAAACCTATAATTTTTACTGAGGAACGAAAATCCCAAAGTATTACAGAAAAAGTCTCTTCGGAGAATCTGAATTGCCATTGCATTTTAAGTTGAAACCCAGTACCTACCAAACCACAGCAAATTATCACTATACAGTATACACAGAGAAAATAGCCCTTGAGGATCATAAAAAAGAAGAGAATTAAGCTTGTATTTGGATGACTGAATAATAATTATTCTCATGCTTGTGGAAAACAGTATGTACAAATACCAAAAATAAGTTTTAGGAAGAAAAATCACACCTTTTTTCCCATTATGATAAAGTATTACTTCTACCTCCTTAGATTTAGAGTAGTAAATCCACTAGGGGTAGCAATATCTACAGTGGGCACATGCTTGAAGATCCAATTCCAATCCTCGGTAGATATGTCCTCCAAATGTTCAACTCCAGTATACTGAATATAGAGATCTTCAAGCTTCTCTAGGTTTTGGATTCCTGTGGGTATATTCTTCATACTGAAGAGTCCATATAACCGAAGCTTTTTCAAAGAAGGAAGTGCTCCTTGGTCGATAATAATATCTCTCAATTTATTTGAAGTTTCAACATACAGTTCCCTTAGTTTTTGAAAACCTCCATCTTCAAAATGCAAACATGAACCTTCATAAGCAAATTCTTTTATAGAGAGGATCAACAAGTGCTGCAAACTTTTTAGGGATTGCATTGGATCATTAGTTAAGAATGAATACATCAACCTCAACACAACAAGGTTTTGAAGCTCTGGAATCCACTCTGGCAACTTCTGTAAGCTCCCAGATAATGTAAGTTTTCGAAGCATAGTTGATGTGGAATTCAAATGCAAATCATCGAGTTCATGAATATTCTTATATGATGCAACAAATAGTTTCTCCAAGTGTTGCATTTCATTGATTGAAGAAGATATAATGCTTCCATCTTCTCCATGAACATTAATCAACCCCAAATCCCTGATCTGTTTCAGCTTTCCGAACTGTTTAATTACCTCTGCTGCTCCATCCATATCTAAATCAACATTGCGTAGCGTTTGTAAGGATGCCATCTCTCCGATACCATTCTTTAGTTCAATTAAAGAAATATTAGTACCAATAAGATGTCTTAGCTTTCTAAGCTTGCTAATCTCTTTTGGCAACTGAAGGGTATCTGTATCTCTTACTTCTAAGGTCTCTAGGTTCTGGAGCATGCCTATGGATTTTGGGATTTTACCATCTCTAATATAATTGAAACTTAAATACTTCAAATGGATCAAACTTCCAACATCATTCGGAACATGCAATAATCGAACACATTCATAATCAAGAACCTTCAACAACCTGAATTTAGGGATGCTCCCAAACAATAAGAAAGTTGATGCATTATTTCCAAAAATAAATAATGACCGAACATGCGACCTTTCAGTATTCGGAATTAAATCATAAAAATTGGTGGTTGTTAATCCAGTTGTTACTAATAAGCGTCGAGTTATTCCGTCTAAGGTTGATTGTCCATCATCATTAATATGCTTGCAAAAATTTAAAACCTCATTTTTTTCAAGGATCATCTCGCGTATTAGATCATGAACACCACAACTTTTAACTTTACCATCAATTCTATGTGAAGATACTTGCACCAAGCTTCTATGGATCAACTCCGTTAAATATCCTTCAGCTACTTCTTCCAAAGTCTTCCCCCTTTCCTCCTTTACAAACCCTTCAGCTATCCATTGTTGAATCACTCTCTTTGATCTAACTAAATAATCTTCTGGATATATTACAAAATATAACAAGCATGACTTGAGATAATAGGGCAAATCATCATAGCTTAAACCAAGAATTTCCTTTATCCCTATTAAATGAGTATCTTTACTTAGCTCTAAACTTAAGTTTTCTCTAAATCTATGCCACTCAAATCCAGTTTTCTCTTTTGTAGACAAAAGACCACCAATGGCAACAATTGCTAGAGGTAAGCCCTTGCATTTTTGAACAATTTCATTGGCTATACCAATGAGCTCTTTCGGGCAACGCCCGTCACTGTCAAATTTAAATGCCTTCTTATTGAACAACTCCAAAGATTGTTCTTGAGTTAAAGGTTCCAACTTAAGCACCTCACTGAAAGAAGATTTTTTACAAGACACCACAACATCTAGGTTCCTAGTTGTGATTAATATCTTACTTCCATTTTTATTATCAATTACAGCAAATTCAATATCATCCCAAAAATGTACACTCCAAACATCATCAAACACGACAACGTACCTCTTTTGCTGCAAGTAGTTTCTGACTTCATCAGTCAATGATCCTCGATCCATTCGAGAAATATTCTGAGGAGGATTGGCTCCTTTTTCTTTGAAAAACTTTGTCAGCATGTCCCTCAACAACTCTTCAACATTATATGATTGAGATACTGTGATCCATACACGACAATTGAAGTGTCTGACGACATCCTTGCTATCAAAAACTTTCTTGGCAAGAGTGGTTTTTCCTTGCCCTCCCATTCCTACCACAGAAACTACCGTGCGCTCTTCCCTTCCCTTAACCATCCAATCAGTCAATCTTTTCCTTGGCGCTTCAAAGCCCACAACTTCAGATTCTTCAATGTAAAGAGCCGCCACTCGAGGGTCGTGCCATTTGGAATTCTGGCCTTCTCTGGAACTGCTTGATCTTTGTTCTAAAGAACGTTGGAAGCCATATTTTCCACTTCTTTCCTTCATCCCACGTATATATGACTTAACGTCTTGAATCTCAGACGCTATTCGACGGCGAGGGATCATACTTTTGAGCTTATGGAACAAAGCTACACATCCAGGATGAGGAGGCTGTTGTCCCACCTGGATCATATAATCATCAATGACATCTTCAATGCGAAAAGCTGCTTCCCTAACCTGCTTCACCCATATTTTGGCTCCTTCACTAGTGTTGTCCCCTTTAGTTGTTGCGGCTCTTTTATCAGCATCCTTAAGGAATGCTTGAATACTTTCCAGTTCATCTTTAATGTCTGCAAACTCCTTGTGAATACCCCTCAACAAATTGGCTTCTTCCCTTAACAGTGGAAGTAGTTGGTCAACAGCTAAAGACACTGCCATTTCCGCCATTTGAGCTAAGCTCTGATTATTTTTGTTATTTGAAGACAACACGGTTTGTTTTGCTTGAGACCTTGTTTGCGCAATTTATATTATGATATAACAAGGGAATAAGGTAACTTGTATTATGAAATAACAAGGAAATAAAGTAACTTCTATCATGAAGAAAAAAATAAGGCAAATTCTATCATGAAGTAACAAGGAATAAGGCAATTTCTATCAGAAAGAAAGGAACAAGGAAAATTCTATCATGAAGTAGCAAGGTAATAAGGCAATTTCTATCATGAAGAAAGGAATAAGGAAACTTACAGCATGAAGTAACAAAGTAATTTTATTTTTGAACTAAATTCCCTTCCATTCACATTATATTCAAACAACTAATGTTGAAAACTATGCATTTTAAAATAATAGGAGTATTTGTTATGTGCAACCTTCTTCATGAATTAAGTTGCGCATTTTGATTGTCAGAACAGCAACAACTGAAAGCATATGCCAAGGCGTTTTAATTTTAGTAGTATGTGAAAGTATGGTTTAATTGGCGCCTAAGTCAGCTTTCATCAACATAAACTGATCTAATCATTAACATGTTAAAATCACAAGTAGTCATCTACTCTATACTCCTTTTATTTTATAAATCAGAAATATATTAAAGAAAAAAGAGAAACAGAAAAAAATAGACAAGTATCAAAACTTATCGGAAATGAAGTTGAAATGTTATAACCACCGTCCTTGAATCTTGTTGCAGAACAGATCTATTGATGCAGAATTTTGAATAGTTTTTTAACCAGTTCAGAATTCAGAGAGGAAAAAGTTTCAGAACTTTCTAAAATTAGTTCAGAACTAAAAAAGAAAGTAGCTAACTGAACTTGTTTTTTTCGATTTTATAAATTCAAAAGTTGCTATAGTTACTCACTAACAAGTAACCAAGAAAACATGCAGGAAGCGATTGTAAGAATTTACTTGCCTCTTTACCCAATTCTTGTGCTCGAACATCATATGAAGAATGACTGAGCCCATTCTAGAAGAACCCAGATACACAATCCCTCATCCTAATTTGTTTACGAGTTCATAACATTGTTAGATCTCTTCTTTAACCTGTAATAATATTTTAAAAAGAATTCCTTCAGTAAAACTTTCTGCCCGCAGTGTTTTTCTAGAGAAGCATATTGTTGAGCCGGTTATAACCAAAGTTTTCAACTATGATTTCCTTTTTGTTTCTTAGAGATGTTGTTTCATGCACCGAGAGATCGCACCAGTTCCCAGAGCCGCATTGTTTGAGTCCAATAATTCAAAGGGTGGTACATCATAAATTGCATCATGAAATAAAATACAACATGAAAGTGAAAACAAAGTTCATAATCAGTAGACTTCAAAGCAAGAAATTAGCATAGGAATCCTAAGAGTCCATAACTATTTCAAGCCCTATTAAAGAAAATCAGTTTCATGAGTAATCAACATTTTCGCAGATGTTATTGCAGAAGACAAAATCATGATTTGTTTTGTATTTTATTTTGGCTTAATTTGAAAGCTTTTTAAGTATTTTTTTAAAAGCAATTCTGGCTCTTCATGATTTTCCCCATTTGATAATCCTCTCCCCTTTTTTCTTCAAATTTATGTTCTCAAAAAAATACTCTATTAACAAAACAATAAATATACACTTCAGTTTCCAGATTATCAATTAACTAAGTAACTGAGCACAAAATTGGAACCAAACGAAACTGCAAACGAGAATCCCATCATTGAGAATTAAGATTATCAAAAGGGTCAGGCCAAGGTTACAAATTACAACAACATTTAAACTTGGATTAAAGCCTAAATCTTTGGTACAACATTTAAACTTGGATTATTGTCCAACTCTGAACTTAAGTTTTCAGTAAACATTTCCGATTGAAGTGAATCTCTTTCTTGGTAGATAAAAAACCAGCAATAGCCACAATTGCTAGAGGAAAATCTCATTATTTTAACAATTCGAGAAGATACACGCATTATTTTCAAGCTTAGTTGAGAGACATAATAATTACGTAGTATTATTCAAGGGGAAAATAAAAGCAAACTTCTTATCAAGAGATTAAATCATGTGTACTATTCAATTTAGTTTCATTCTTCTGACTTGTATCACCTAAAGAAATGCGGTAGAAATCCGCAAGGTAAGCCAAAGCTTCTGAGTTGCTATTACAAACCTTCCACAATGATGCAACCTCTCCTTTAGAGACAGTTCCCCAATTCTCACAAACATCTAAAAAGTCCAGAAGTTTTGAATAAAAGGAATCGTAGTTCATCAACAGGAAGGGAACAGGGTGCTTTGATCCAATTCGTTCTAGTTGAATTAATGCCAGCATCTCGAACATCTCGTCTAGAGTACCAATCCCACCAGGAAGGGCAACAACAGCAGTTTTATCAAATGAATTGTTCCTCACGACAGCATCGACCAGCCCGTGCTTCCTTGCAGAGAAAAACCTGAACTCAAAACAGTCTAGGAAGTTATTAGCAGTCATACTTATTTTGGATCATCTCCTATTTTAATATAATAATATAGATATGATCCTAAGTCTAGAGCGGTCGTGTCAGGTTTGGCCAAACCCGATGCTTGATCCAAAAAAGTTTCTTTGATTCGAGTTGAGTACTCAACTCATAGTATTTACTATTAAAAAAATCTAATAATGATTGGGTCGGGACGTCGGGTTCATGGGTCCTAAAGGAAACAACGTAATTTGTTCTCTTCAAATAGGAGAGGATCCATATTCTATATGAAGAAGCTACTAAGCAAGGGTAGTGGATCACCTGCAGGTAAGGTAGTTTTCGGATGGTAAGTATGGATGAAAGTTGGATGCTGTCCATTCCCCGGCTTCTCTTCCTATCTTGAATCCACCAACTGGTTTTCCTGCCTGCATAGCACCTTGAGTAACAGCATCCATTAGTCCTGGTCCAGCCCCCGACCATGTAGTGCATTCCAAAAGACTTGCTATCTGCAAACAAACATGTATATAGGAAGAAAAAAAAAACATATCTTCTAGCAAATAATTTTTCCACTTTGTTAATTGTCAATAAATTTAATTGAATACTTATATCAGTTTTCTTAATTATCATGATATAGTCGACAAAGTCGTATATTTACTTGCCTCTTTAGCTAATTCTTGTGCTTGAACATAATGCGAATGGGTGGAGTTCATTCTAGAAGAACCCAAATAAACAACTCCTCTTCCCAATCTGTTTAAGAGATCATAACATTGCTTGATCTCTTCTTTAACCTGTAATGTGTAAATATTTGCATATGGTTATTAGTAGAGTTGGAATCCAAAAATTAACATAGGAATCATAAGTATTGAAAGAATTGAGTTTGATGATACGTTAGTGAATATAAATAATATGAAGCTGGGTGTGTTAGTGTTACCTCATTTGGGCTCTTCCTCTCATCAAATTGAATCGATTCATGCTTTGATGCGAAGATTGGTGTGTAAGGAGTGGGTTTATTATGGTTAGAGAAGTTGAAAGCAAGGGTTTTGTTGTTGTGGTGTGTTGCTGTGAAGTTGATTAATCTGGTTTGGTGAGTGGTTCTTGTGAGCAGAACAATATCGGTACCAAATGAAACTGCAAACGAGAATCCCATCATTGACAATTGAGAATTAAGATTCTCGAAAGGCTCAGACCAATGTTCCTTTACAATTTTTAAGGCACTAACAAGGTTTATGACTTCTTATGCAAACACAAACAATTAAGGAGTATCCCAAGTGACTCTTAATAAAAGTTAATATTTTAATTTCTAATCTATTTTTTTTTTTAAAGTTAAATCTATTTTTTTTTAAAAAGTTAAAGTATGTTCGGTTCAAATGAGGGGAGATGATGAATTTTAATGGAGGGGAGAGAATGGGATGAGAGGAGATTTTTTTAATCATATGGGTGTTTGGTTCAAACGAGGGGAGAGAAGAAGAAGGGGAAGGGAGAGATTTTATTTAAAAATATGTTTAGTTCAAGAGAGGGAGAGATTTTATTTAAAAATATGTTTAGTTCAAGAGAGGGAGAGATTTTATTTAAAAATATGTTTAGTTCAAGAGAGGAGAGGAGGGGAGGAGTTTTATTAATAATTTAAATTTTTATCCTTATTATCTTATATAAGTGATACAATATGATATTCAAATGTGAAAAATTTATACATATTTTTTTTGGTAGTAAAAATTCTAATATTGAGTGACTAAAAAGTTATAATTTACTACATAACGTTAAAAAGTTGAGTTTATTTAATTTGAATAAAATATTCAAAAACAAATTTAATTATATGTTGGTAATAACTTTGAAATCGTAATTATTTATTTAATACATCAAATACATAAAATAATTTATTATTAAATATAATTGATTTAAATCTTTTAATAAAATAAATAAGTAATTAAAATGAAAGATTTAAAATTTGATATAAAAGAAAATATGATAAGATTCATAACAAAATTAGAAAAAACCATAAATAAACATAAAAGAGTTATAAAAAAACAAAAAAGTGAAATGATTATAATTTATATTAAGGATAAATATTTCAAAATAATTTGAAGGTGGAGAATAATTATAATAAGTCGATAGAAACAATCGAAAAAAATCACACAAAAGAGAGCACTAATACAAAAGAAAATGAATAGTTTTAAAATATTAAAATAAAACTGAGGATATTATAGAAATTATAATAATTTTTAAAATATTAAAGTTCAGATTTCATCCCCTCCCCTCAAAATCGCCCGATTTGAAGGAGCAAAAAGTGTGTTTTTCAGGGGTTTTGCTCCTCTCCCCTCATAAAATTTGAACCAAACACATTTAATTAGAAATATTCCCTCCACTTCCCTCCATCTACCCCGAACCAAACACACCCTAAGAGTCCGATTGATTCAACGGAGAGGAGGGAAGAGAATTTAATAGAGGGGAGGGGAATGGAGGGGAAGTGTGTAACACCCCTTTTATACCCCAAAATAAATAAGCATATAATCAGAGAATAAGCATGCATATAACAAAAGGGCGTCACATCGATGTTTTCAAAAACTAAAAGCCTTTAAAAACCGACAGCATTTACTTACAATATATGATACACCTGGTCATTTCAAATAACACTTTATATAATCAGAGAATAAGCATGCATATAACAAAAGGGCGTCACATCGATGTTTTCAAAAACTAAAAGCCTTTAAAAACCGACAGCATTTACTTACAATATATGATACACCTGGTCATTTCAAATAACACTTATCAATTAATCATATTTTATCCAGAATATGCATTCACAGCGGAAAGTAATACTCATGTGTTTCATATAAATGATACATGTCCCATACCATGATCATATCTCCATAAACAACTCATAAGATAACCATAATCATAATATTTGGCTTAAGGCCTCTCAACAACAAGTAACTAATTAAACATGTTCGCAAGTTATAACAAAATGCATAAACAAATAGAGCATAATGATTAATTGAGAAGTGTTATTTGAAATGACCAGGTGTATCATATATTGTAAGTAAATGATGTCGGTTTTATAGGCTTTTAGTTTTTGAAAACATCGATGTGACGCCCTTTTGTTATATGCATGCTTATTCTTTGATTATATGCTTATTTATTTTGGGGTATAAAAGGGGTGTTACAAAGTGAGGGGAGGAAATTTAATGGAGGAAAGGGGAGGGAGGAGAAGTATTTTAATGGAGAGAAAGGGAAGTGAGGGGAGGAAATTTAATGGAGGAAAGGGGAGGGAGGAGAAGTATTTTAATGGAGAGAAAGGGAAGGGAGGGGAGGTGGGGGATTTTTTTTAATCATATAAGTGTTTGGTTCAAAATAAGAGAGGGGAAGGGAGGGGTTTTAATTAAAAATATGTTTGGTTCAAGAGGGGAGGGGAGAGAGTTTTATTAATAAATTACATTTTTACTCTTATGATCTTGCATAAGTGATATAATATTCAAATATGAAAAATTCATAAATATTTTTTTGGTAATAAATTTTTTAATATTGAGGGACTAAAACGTGTTCAAGAGTGGATGGGAGGGAGTTTTATTAATAAGTTACATTTTTACCCTTATGATCTTATATAAGTAATATAATATTCAAATATGAAAAATTCATAAATATTTTTTGGTAATAATTTTTTTAATATTGAGGGACTAAAACATTATAATTTACCATAACGTTAATAAATTAAGTACACTTGATTCAGATTATAACTCTTCAACAAAAATGAAACTATATGAATATTAAAAAAATTTAAATAGTGTTGAATTATCTTATTAAGACTAATAATTTAAAATTTTTAATAAAATGAATAAACAGAAAATAAAATAAAATAATTTAAAACTTGATATAAAAGAAAATATAATATGATAAATAACAAAATTAAAAGAAAAAATGAACATAAATAAATATTAAAAAAATTATAAAAAAATAATGCAATGATTATGATTTGTATTAAGTAAAAAAAATTGAAAATAATTTAAAGGTGGATAATAGTTATAATAAGTTGATGGAAACAATCGAGAAAAATCACATAAAAGAGAAGCATTAAGACGAAAGAAAATAAATAATTTTGAAATATTAAAATTAAACTGAGGATATTTTTGTTAATATAATAATTTTTTACGTATTAAAATTGAGATTCCCTTCCCTTCTCTTCAAATCCCCCCAATTCGGAGGGAAGCAAAAGGTGTGGTTTGGAGGGATTTTGCTCCCCTCCCCTCCCCTCCTTTCCCTTCCCCTCCTTAAATTTGAACCAAACATATTTAATTAAAAAAAAATTTCTCCCCTCCATCTACCCCGAATCAAACACACCCTAAAGGCACTGGTTAACATTTCCCATCATATAATTATATGTATTAGGTTGATAATGACTGTTTTTTTTGTTACATAATGACAATTTATTTGATACAATATAAAATCTATTTATATTAAATTTAAAAAAATGATTTAATTATATAAACTCAATTGTATTAAATAATCATGCAAAAAGAAAAAAATGACTCGTGGAATAAAAAAAGATAAAAAAAGGAAATTTTAATATTTTAAAATAAATATTTTGTCTTTTAAATCAAGGAAAATTGTTTATTAAAATAAAATAGACATTATGATAATAATGATCTATGAGATGAAAAAAATTATTTGATGCAATATAAAATATATTTATACAAATGTAAAATTTAAAATAATTTACTTAAATGTCAAATAAAAAAAATATAAATTTAATTGTATTAAATAATTATTAAAAAAAATATGAGATAAAGAAAGAAAAAAAATAATATTTAAAAATAAAGATTTTGTCTCTAAATTAAGACAATGGTTTATTAAAATAAAAAAGATATTGTGTTGATAGTGCTCCATGAGTATTTTTTTTTAATTTCTTGTTTATTAATATATTATGACTCACAGGCCAGATAGAGATATACATGGGAGGATTGCGCAGCACGCATCTGTGTGTCGCAAACAGGCGCGTCTTATATCTCAGGTGACTGATGGAGATGTTGTTTCACTTGATACACTCGCTCCAGCCGGGACTTCTACATCTGTCCCAATTGAGGGGGTCTCAGCTGTTGTTCCAGTTCATACACCCACTATAGCCGGGCATTCTACAGTTGTCCTAGTTGAGGGGACTTCCCCGTCTACTACAACTTCATGAAGGCCTGGGGGCGATGCAGAGGGTTCTTCACAGATGCCACCACCCAGCAAATGTTGTCGTGGCACTATAGCCGGGATTTTGAAGCTTAACAAATAGAACACGTCAAAACATACATCAATTAACATGTTTCACACCTCAAACGCGTATCAAAACTATTTTGTAACAAGACTAGAAGAAATTTGGTTGAAGAAGAAGAAACAAAAATGATAAAAAAAAAAATATGAAAAATTAACAAAGAGAACTTGAACACGGAGAAGACGACCATAACCTATCAAAATAATGATAGTGAGAGGAACAATGGGTGCAGGCAGCAAGAACAATAATTAAGTGAAAGCATGTTTTTTGTGACTAATGTTTTCTACTTTCCATGGTTTAGAGTTTGGTTATAGCTGTGTGTTTTGATGAAAGGAATGAAGTGTAAACAAGTATGGATAATGGTTGGACCGATAAAAAAATTGAGTTTAATTATGGGTGAAATAAAATATTTAGAGCGTCATTATTTTCATTAGTTCGAATCATCAGTTTGGCGGTTCATAAAAACTAAAACTGAGAATTGAACCAGATCACATCGGTTTTTATTGGTTTGCTTCGATTTTAAAACCAAACCAATAACCACCGATTTTATTTCAGTTTGGTTTGATTTGAATTATCGGTTTAATTGAATTTTTCTGATCCGCTTACACTCTTATAATGGTCTATATTGACAATCTTAAACTCATTCAACCCGACCTTATTTTATCTGATTCAAAGAGTAATCTCCCTAATTTTGGAACAAAAAACAAGTATTTATGGGAATTTAACTTTTCTGATTTTGACATTGAAAATAATTCGCACAATCAATATTAAACTAATATATTATGTCTTCGAGGTATTGACTTCAAGCACACTTTGTATTATCAGTGAACTCCCGATGTTTTTCTAAATTAATGATTTGATATTGGCATGTCTTCTATAATTTCGTTATTTGGGTCATATTTCATGGCGCATATGATTTCAGCTATCTAATAAAGATTTTGACTCGAACAAATTTATCAAACACTTTGAATTTTTATTTATTTCATTTGAACGTAATCTTTAGAAATGACATGAAACACGTACAACAACGAAATGATTTATATTTAAATGATTTATACGACCGTCTGTGTCAGATAGCTACTACGTATTGGTAAATCTCATCAAGCTGCATTAAATAGTTTGTTGACATGCAAGGCTTTTAAAATAAACAAATATTTCAGGAGTATTATTTGCATTATAACTGTAACAGATATTTAAATGGAAACGTATTAAAATATGAGTTTTTAAAATTATTTTTCTTTCATTACTTAAATTCTATTATATTACTACTATCTAAAATATTATATTTTTTCTCTTTTCTTTTCATGAAACAAATTATGAATTATAATTTTATTAATTTTGATGGACTTATAACGGACATCCTTATAAGACACATATAATTTTATAAAATTAGTATTTATAATTTATAATTTTTGTAATTTAAATAATAAATTTTAAATATTTAAATATAAATTATTTTAATTGAATATTTAATTATAAAGTTACAATATTATAAAAATAAAAATGCAGATTTATGAACATAAACTAATATAAAAATATTTTTTCTAAATGGTAAAAGATAAATAAAATTTAAAAAAATAGATATTATGATAATAATGATCTATGAGATGAAAAAAAATTATTTGATGCAATATAAAATGTATTTATACAAATGTAAAATTTAAAATAATTTACTTAAATGTCAAATAAACAAAAATCATATAAATTTAATTGTATTAAATAATTATTAAAAAAATAATTATGAGATAAAGAAAGAAAAAAATTAATATTTAAAAATAAAGATTTTGTCTTTAAATTAAGATAATGGTTTATTAAAATAAAATAGATATTGGGTTGATAGTGCCCCATGAGTATTTTTTTTAAGGGTTAAATAGATGATTCCCCCTGCCACTAGGGCGAGTTTTGATTTTGCCCCTGAAGTTTTTTTTTTAAACTGCCCCCTATAAAACACAGATTCTGCCCCTATCCCTTGTTTGGCTGGGGATAAGTATGTTAATGTGCAACATCTCAACCAACTGAGCTACGCTTTTTCGTTGTAACTAAATATTTTTTATTTGCTTTTCTTATTAATCATTTAACTGAATAAAAACTGAACATATTAATGTATTTTATATTAACATAAAAAGTTAGTATATTAATATAAAACGTTTTATATAATATTTTAAATTTATAAATTCTTAAAGTTATAAACTATTTAAATTTTTTATAAACTATTAAATTTTTATAACACTTTCAAGTTTTTAATTAACGTTTTTATATAATTTTTTAATTAACTTTTTTAAATGTAATAAACAAAAATGTTAATATATATATATATATATATATATATATATATATATATATATATATATATATATATATATATACTGAATGTTAACATTTATTTAACATATAAAATAAAAAAATTTAGTATATATGTTACATATATATAAATATACTGAACGTTAACATAAAAAAATTTAACATATATATAAAACAAAATAAATGTTGTTAACGTTAATATAAAAAAATTTAACATATATATAAAACAAAAAAAATGTTAACATTATACTAGGAGTCCTTAAAATATTATAAACTAACTATTAATATATAAAGTATATTTCAGTATAACTAATATAAAAAGTTAGTATAACTAATATAAATTAATATTGTTTAATTTTTTATAGGAATTGCTCAGTTTTTTTAGAAATTTATAAATTTGAGATGTTAATATATTATATAAAAAAATAAAACGTTAATATTTGTTAGGGATTTATTAATTATTGCTCAGTTTTATAATTGAAAAATATAATTAGTTTTATAATTATTGCATCATCTATATTTATTTTATTTAGTTAATATATATAATAAATAAAATAATTTTTAAAAATTCAGTTATATATAAAAATTAATTGTGTTATAAATCATTTATATATATATTTTTATAATGATTCTAATATATATTATATAAAACAAACAAAATTATAAATTAATTTGTATATTGTATAAACAAACAAAATTATAAAAATGTACGGTTTTTTAAAAAAAATATTCATTTTATATGTACAGTTTTTTTAAAAAAAATTATTCATTTTATTTGTACGGTTTTAATATAAATATATTTTATATAAAAGTATATATATTAATAGTTTATAAAAAATTTAGTAATCAATATGTACAGTTTTTATTCAGTTAAAACATTAATAACAAAAGCAAATAAAAAATATTTTGTTACAACGAAATGGCGTAGCTTAGTTGGTTGAAATGTTGCACATTAATCTTGTATGCGGAGGTTCTTCACAGATGCCATCAATCTTTTAATTAATTTTAAAAGAAAAATAAGAATAATAAAAATAAAAATAAAAATATAATTTTTTATACTGAAGAAAAAAAAGGAGAAAGAAAGTGTAGAAGGCTCTATATTTCTTAACAATACTTTTTAATTTTAACATAAAAAATATAAGGACAAAACTTAGGTACAATTCTTTAGGTATGATTCTTACTATTTTCCAATAAAAATATGACAAATATACTTAACTATCATTTAGTGAGTGAAAATAGGAGAAATTTGCATATATGCAAGAAGAAATTATACACTTGTCATATTTTCATTAGAAAATAGTAAGAACCACACCTAAAGAATTGTACCTAATTTTTGTCCAAAATATAAAATTATAGAAAAAGAAGCAAAAAATATGTTTGTAGAAAATTTTGTAAAATAAGTGTTAATAAAAAAAAAATCTTATACAAGACACTCAATGTAAGAAAATATTTATA